>NC_067398.1:31609006-31851506 GCF_016432865.1 Antechinus flavipes
CTGTTGAAATAAAAAGGGCTATGAAAATGTGGAGGCATCAGGAATAGCTATGAATGTTGGCTCGGTGTCACTTTTTAGACCACAACTGATGCAAATATAGAAGCTTGGGGGAAATGCAGCAATAAAAACAACGGGCTACTGTAAATATGCATTGTTTTGTAGGATTAGATTTTTATTACTATTTTTTTAATTTTTTGGTAGACTGCTCTAGCTCCCAATAACCATCACAAGTTGAGACATCACAGACTGGCAGCATTTCCTATATAAAGAGTAAAAAAAAAAAAAAAAAAAAAAAAAGGTTCTAGAAACAGGAATGGGTCTAATATCTTATTCTAGTGGATATAAATGGAATCACAGGCAGGCAGAAACAAACATCTGGTTTTGAATATGAACGTTGTTTCTTTTGTGTGGTATTGGGGGGGGGGTTGTTGGATGGGGATTGGAAGAGGGGAAGAAAACGGGGTAAAGTATTTCAATGGCTTTTATTTCTCCTTTGGTAAAAGCCTTAACCTATAATCCAATTTCACCCATTTCTACTAGGTAGGATTCTGGAGCATCTCAAGATGCTACAGAATTATGATGGAGGGAAATAGCTAACATTATTAAAATAAAGGAAGAATTATGGAGTTAAGGCTCATTATAGACAGTCATCACAGCTTGACAGACTTAAAAAAAAAAAAAACCAGTCCTATTCTTATACTTGCAAAGTTTGTTTCTTAACAGGGCTTAGTTTAAGCTAGAACACAGGGAAACTCTTATTTTTTATCACCATAAAAAGATTCATATTATCAAAAAAGAAAAAAATTCCCCACCAAAAAAAATCAAGAAAGCACTAAAAAGGAAAAGTGATGGGCTTCCGGTGTGTGTGTGTGTGTGTGTGTGTGTGTGTGTGTGTGTGTGAGAGAGAGAGAGAGAGAGAGAGAGAGAGAGAGAGAGAGAGAGAAGAGAGAGAGAGAAGAGAGAAGAGAGTGTGAGAGAGAAACTATTTCAACAGCTGATTCTATCCTCAAAGCATACTGCACACATAAAATAAATACAGGTCACAAAAATTAACAAATCATCATAACTGTCTAATACATCCTGGGCTGGCTACGGAAAAACAAGATCATTTTGGATTTATATCTGTAAGTATGGGATTTCCTGGACAGCTAATATCCACAAACAATCAAACATAGGAGGGACACGAGAAGGGAAAAAGCAGCATTATTTCAGATTCGAGCTGAGAGTCGTGATTTTTTAAGGGTTGAACAGGAACTAAGGCTGAAATCCGAAGCAAGTAAATTCTCCTACTAGGCACTGATGGACATTTCTGTGTTTCTTTTGGCTTTGTTAAAGTTTTCAAATCACTGGGTTTTGGATGTTTCACCAAATGAGAATCTGACTAGCACAAAAATTTTGAAGATAGCAACTAAATTAAGCCCTCTATTTTAAGTATAACAACAGCAACAACAACGATAATAATAATGAAAAATAACGAATGATACTTCGCTAAAGAGACAAAGCTTTTTATGAGACCTGTTGCCAATATTAGTGCCATTGAATGATCTCATCTTTCATCCTGGCTAAATTCCAGCACACAATTTCATTAACCCAGGTACTGCAGGTGATAAAACTCATTTTTCCCTAAAGAGACAGCTAAAAAGTACCAGTTATACATTTATGAAGTACCAGCAATCAAAATTATGGATTTTCTAAAAGGTTTTTAACTACTTTTATTGAAAGGAAAATCGCTGTCTCAGACTTTTGTGACACTATTGCTAATAATAAATTTTACCATTTAGACATAGCCATAATAGGGTAGACAGTGTCAATAAAAGTATGAAACAAAGATGATCTCTGTCTTTTAAGTAAGGCCTTCTAATTACACACCGGAAATATCACATGAAACACCTAAAATAATAGCATGTAAAAAAAAATACAACTCTGGAAAGAACAATAGAACTATATGCTAGGGCACAGATAGCCTGAATATATATGAAATGAATGACAAACTGTGTAAATGTATTTTTTTTAAAAGATCTAAACATAAGGATTAAGTAAAAAGGTATTAAAATTCCATATATATTTCTTGGACCCTTTTGTTTAGACTCATAAACAAAATCATTTGTCATATTATCTTTGGGATACTCACGGAAAACTTTTCCCACTAATTTTCTATTTATCACTAGAGGGCACTGTGGTATTTAGGCCACTGACCTCAAAAAAAAAAAAAAAAAAAACTCCTGGAAAGGTCTTGAACTCTTGAATAGTATCAGAAAGGTTAATAAGAGTGCTGAACAAAAGGAAAAAAAAAATAGCAGAATCCAGATTTTAAGTTACTACTCCAAAGTACATGATAAAACAATAAATCTACTAAGATTCTGTTTTTTGAATCATCATATATTATAATTTTAAACCAATTCTATGATGTAAAAATACCTTCCTATCATCTGTTACCTAGAATATAAAATGTGTTGCCCCCAAATATTTTGATTTTGACTTTAACACAGGAATCAGGTTTTGCATATGTGTGTAACGACATATTCCCTTTGCTTGGAGATATGTGTGTACACATCTATCCATATGAATACACATAATGGTGCTGTGTGTGAGTATGAATGTATGCATGTAAGCATTTTTTGACCTCTTTATTTGGTCAAAAATATGCTGTAGAGTTAAGCAATTCCACTGCAGCACATTCTGACATGCAAATGATAGCAATTAATGGGTTTGAAACAATTTATGATTTCCGGCCTACTTCAACATGTATTAGCATATACCTGGTTTCTTTAACATACACTTTGTTTTTCCAAAACCACAAACACCGTTGCTGGAATTTCATGTGGAAGTGCTTAAGGGGTTGAAAGTTAACACCTTTGTGAGCTGTGCAGACTCACAGTTGCAGCTCAACAAAAGCCTCTTTGTAGAGGCTTTCTTGAAATGTTTTCTTAACATGTTCCAAGTAGTTTTAGGCAGGCAACTAAAGTAAACAAGATGTGACCATGATAAAAACACTTGTGAAAACATGACAGAGTGCTCTTAGTCGTTTCTTTCCCATTAAACTCTTCGGTTTCTTAAAGTTAAATTCACAAGACTCCCAATTACCAAAGAAGCTCCCAATATCATTCACGACATTCATTCTTATTCTCATTCTCTCTGGTGTTTCATTCTCATAGTCTCTCTGTCTGTAGATCTATCTGTCTGTCTCTCTGTCTCTGACTCTGTCCTTTCTCCTCATCTGTCTCTCTCATTAAAAGGGAAAGTGTTCTTTTTATCAAGGTTTTATTCAGCTGTCCTGTAGTAGAGGGCGAAAAATCTTACAGGTGAATATGTTTCAATATAAAAACTGCGTTTTTGAAGAACAAAATGAGTAATCAAGTAGCCCATCTGCAATGTATATTTTCTTTTCACAACATGGATATAATCTCAGCAATTTTCCCCCCAGAAGAAATGGCTCAAATTTCCCCACTCCTCACAAAAGATGGAATTTGTAAGTATGGAACACTTTTCATTTCTTTTTGAAAATGTCTTTATAAGAAAACTGGTGAAAACAAAGCACCTGACATTTGTGGAAAGTGAGACCTGAGTTCTACCTGATACATTAAGACAGAAAAACATGGCTACATACAGACCTCCAAATATATTCTCAATCTTCCCAGAGGATTTGGTTGTACATTCTTCCAAATGAAAAAAAAAATTAAGCCTAAAAACACCAATAGACTTGTTTTAGGTTCTATCTTTGATATTGGGGGACAGGGAGGAAGTTCAGTCTGGAAACAGGAAACAGGAAGAAAACATGGTCCGAAATCTTCATGCCAGAGAGATGCCAGGGGCCTGTTTTTGTTTTTAGGTTAACTGAGTATTCCAGGCAATGCAGTGCACAACTATTCCATGAGAGTTAGCACAGGCACCTGCTGATAGCAGTTAGCTCTAACTGATATATAATAAAGCATGGCTGACAGATTCAAACACACACACACACACACACACACCACACACACACACACACACACACAAATGCAACTTGTTTTGAAAAGAAAAAGGGAAATAATATGCACACTAGACTATGTATCTGCTGATTCTGATAAGTATCCTCCTGTTGGCTGTGAGTGAAAGACAACCAGGATTGTTATTTGTACAGTATTTATCTTTGAAATCAAGGGCCCTGTGGTGTACCTCACCTTAGGAACAAACACTACAGAATGATCACAGAAGAGTGTCAAATCTCTGTTTTTCATTTACCAACAGTTATGATATTTCTTCCTCAGGAGGGGAAAAATGAACCATATTTTTAGACCTGGGAATACTGTTTTCTTCCCCTGCTTTTTCGCTTCCCTCCTCCTTTTTAATGGTGGCATTTTACTGGCAGAGACTTTCCTTCTAAATAACTTATTGAGGGTCACTTTAACAACTCCATTTTACTAGCAAGAGCAGTAGTAAGTTTGGAGAAGAGCTTCCAAACCAAATCACTTTGCTACTCAGGCTGAAAATTAAAATGGCAGTGTAGTGCTTGAGCCTGCTCAAAAAATGAAAACTGTGATATCCCTATGATTTCTTCTAGCAGATCACCACACTCAAGGCTCACAAATAATTGAATATGTTGTTGTTCAGTTGTTTCAGTCATGTCTCTTTGTGACCCTATTTGGAATTTTCTTAGCAAAAAATACTGGAATGACCTGCCATTTCCTTTTCATTTTACAGATGAGGAAACTGAGGCAAAAAGCAGTAAGTGACTTGCCTAAGGTTTAGTTAGTAAATATCTGAGGCCAAATTTGAACTCAGAAACATGAATCTCCTTGAGTCCAGGGCCACAGAAAAATGTGTGTGTGTGTGTGTGTGTGTGTGTGTGTGTGTGTGTGTGTGTGTGTGTACATATATAAAAATAAATATGAAGCTTTAACAAAACATGGAATGAAATACAAATGAGCAAAGGCTTAACAAACCCAGATTTTATAGCTTGCAAAGTCATTAGGACTATATGCAATCATGGTGAGATTTTCCACTAAATACAATTTTAACTAATAGCCAAAAAAACCTGCAATATTATACTTGATGAACACCCATTCCTTTGACACCTAAAAATCTAAGGATGCTTTCTTTGTGCCTTAAATATTCCTTTCTTGGAAAAGAAGATGAGATGGTATCGGGGTGAGGAATTGGGACTCTGTTTTTTTCTTCTAGAAGGTAGAGAAAGGCAGGGGTTAGATATCTAAGAAAATAAAAATTTATTGGCTTCCAGAAAATAAGAACTAAAGGTCAGGAAATGTGGGAAAAGTGGTGGAATTGAGGCCATTTTAGAAGCCAATGGGAAAAAAAAAAAGACAAATACACGATCTGGTTTAACAAGTGATTATTAAAGATCTACTCTTTGCCTTGCCAATGACAATGGTTGGCAAATTGGCCGTGAAATAGCAAGACCTGTATTCAAGAACTGCTTCTGACACATACTGGTTATTTGAATCTGCGCACATTACATAAATTGTTAAGCCTCAGTCAACTCCTTAAGACAAAGCAGTGGAACCATCGCACATGTGGTTTAAGGGAGAGTGTTTCCTCCCAGAGAGTTCACTACACCAGTGAAATCCTGTCAGGCATTTAATCCCCTCCTTCTCTAACTCCCCTGCCCAATGCCAGTCACTAAATTCTGTTGGGGAATATAAAAACAAAACAAAACAAAACAAAACAAAAAAAGCTAATCCCTATACTTTAGCTTACATTCTACTACGTACAGAGTCATAAAGGCCAGGCCAATGTTAAAAAAAAATCATTGGGATCAATGGTTTGATTAAAGGCATAGATGACTTCCTCATCAAATCTATAGGTAACACAACACTGGGAGAGATAGCTTACACAGAGGATGACAGACAGTCTATAAAGGGATAGTTAAAGACTAGAGATACCTGATAGTAATGGTTCTGAAAAAAATCTAGTTTTATGTACTGCAAACTCACTGAGACCACTGAGACAGTTGTCATGTTCCCCATATGGACTTCAAAGCTGGATGAGATATCAGAAATCTTTCTCTGATATTTCTTGTTGATTACCACTCAAGAATTCCTTAAACACCAGTCTACCTAGCAAACAAGAAGGGCAGAACATGCTGATATAACCCACCACAAAGTCAAATAGGAAAAGCATCTCCTTTCTTTTGATCAGAAAATTGTCATATTCAAGATTGATGAAAAAGACAATTTATCCCTTCTAAAACACAAAACTCTGGCAAAGCATATAATGGGTGTGGATTGGTCATTAACAACATCAATAAAAGAGATAACAACAACAAAAGAAGAAACTTTTAGACAAAAGTAAGAATTTGCTCCAATTAAAGCCACACAACTTCCTAATAATAAAACCTCGATAAAAATCAGTTCAAGGCTGATCTTTGCCAAATTTTTCCACCTTGCAAGAATACAACTAGATGAATAGTTAAAGAGGAAGAAAAAGAATTCAAATCAAAGATTCTATTATAAGCAAATTTATAAAAGCAAGGACATTAAACAGAATCAAATGGCTGCAAAAGACCAGTCCTCAATTTAAAATATATTATCAGTGATACTGAATATTAATGTCTAGAAACATTTTGAGTCATTGTTTTATGCTTAAGAAGTGCTGATTTTATATTTAGAAGCATAAACACATCCTAGTCTTGAGAATGAGCAAGTCAGGGAGTCAGTATCATCCTCAGTTTTCTCAATGGTAAAATGGGGACGACAATTAAACCACCTGGTTCAGAGATTGTTGAAAAGAAGGAACATACTTTGTAAATCTTGAGGAGTTATAAAATATTTACAATGAATATTGGAGATATCTCCAATCAAGAATTCAACTATGAAACTATTAAAATAAGGCTTCTTAACCTAAGGTCCATGACTTTATGAAAAAATGATAACTATTTTATATAATTGATTTCTTTTGTGATGGTATGTGTTTGGCATAAGTATTCAAAACATGAGTCCAAGAAGGGGTCCAATGGCTTTGCCAGACTGCCAAAAGGGCTCATAACACACTAAAAAGTTAAGGACCCCTGCATTAAAAGATACAAATAATGAAATACATTTATTCATTTTGGTTTGATTAATCACACATACACACACAGAAAGAGAGAGAGAGAGAGAGAGAGAGAGAGCCAGAGCCAGAGACAGCAGAACTTTGTAGCCCAGGTTCATCTAGGCATAAGTCTATTTTCATAAAAAACAAACAAAAAAACCATATGTTAGCCACTTAATCTGGAAAGAAAACAGAACTGAACATGCAAAACTGACTCCTTTTCAATATATTAAGAAAGTATTAAAAACAAAAGGGATCATGGGGAGCAGACCATACCTCAGAATTAGGAGGACCTGAGTTCAAGTAGAGATTCTTACTTATTTATCCTATTGATGTGGCTTTGGTAATGCCAGACAACTTTCTTAAGACTAAAATGTTGGTCGAGAACATTTCCACCTGGCAAGTTTTCTTTATAAATCATAGGACTGGACCAAACCAAGCCAAATGAAACAACAAACAACAACAACAAAACTCTCCACAAAATGCACTATCATTAATTAGGCAAAAACTTTATCCAACAGAATGACTCATAAATAATGCTGGAAGTATTGAAAGGAGTTTTTATCAAAATTCTGACATCCATTAAAATGGGCATCAATTTTATATTACAAATATTAGAATGACAAGTTTTTAGTTACATGAACTAGCAATGGATTCCTTCAAGGTGAGGACATCATGTCTACAGTGAAGAAAAGATGGGTCTTTATTCATGAGACAAGACCAGCCCTGTGATTTCACTGGCAAAGGATGCTCTAAATCAAGTAAATTTTATGCATCAATGCAGTCTGGCATCTACTCTACAATATAATAATATAAATAAGCTGCCTGGAATACAAGAAGTTAAGTGACTTGTCCAGGATCAGACAATTATTGGGTGTCAAAAGCTGGATTCAAACCTTTTCTGTCTGAAATACAACACTAAATCCAATTTTGAAGACTCCTAGGATTATGATGGTGAATTTGGGTTCTCAACATGGTTTTGTCAGTGGAATATTAACTCTAGTAGTCATCCATCCACGTGGCTGGAAAAGCTTAAGTGTATGGTCTCAGAGACTGAGTATCACCAGCACGTAGATCAATCTAATGAAGTTGGGGGGAGGTGTTATCCCTAGAGGCAATGAAGGGTCTCTATTATAGTATAGATCCAAGATCCAGCCATGAGGACCTGAAGCATTTCTGCCATTATTAGATATCAGTTCAACCACAGCCTATTAGTACAGAACACTGGATGAATAAATCAATAAAATAAAAAAAAATGATTAAGTATTAGACACAGTGCACTAGGGATTCAAAAACAAATTGAAATAATCCCTGTCCTCAAGGAGCTTAATTCTGTCAAGAAAAAAGTCATCTACATATATAAATGGATACAGAATAAATGCAAAACAAATCATGTAGGAATAAAGTAATCTAGCAATTGGGGGGATAAAGAAAAGACTTTGTGTAGTGCTATGTTTAAACGGAATCCCTTGTACTCTGTCTCTGTCTCTGTCTCTCTCTGTGTCTCTGTGTGTGTGTGTGTGTGTGCGTGTGTGTGTGTGTGTGTGTGTGTGTGTGTGTGTGTGTACTATATTAAGTGACTCATTTAAACACATTTTGGAATTGAAAAGAATATGTGGCTATGTTTCTGGATAGCGTTAGTGAAGTACAACATTGATGGGATTCAACTTTAGCTAAAAGAAATTAAACGTGGTATCTCTAAAAAGTCAATTATTGAAATTTACTACAATTCTTCTAATATGAAGGGGAAAGAAATGTTTTAGAATACCTTAAATAGTCAATTCAACATGAATGTGCAAGAAGAAAATGAGGCTACGGGCATTTCATGCCAAATATAGCTCATTGTATTTTTTGGGGAAAAAAAAGAAAAAAAGTTTATTGACATATAAAAAGAAAGTCAATAATTTTGGCCAAAATCTATTGATTAATTGTACCAAATTAAGTAATATTTCGACTATAGTTTTACATAAAGACAAACAAAAATTGTTACTTTTTTTCTTTTCCTAAATTATGTTCATTTTGATTATATGAGTTCATTATGGATGCATGATGAAAATAGAGAAAAAAATTAACCTTAAAAGAAAATGTTACAGCTGGAATTATAGGGGGTGTCTAGTCCCGCACATGAATTTAAAATATAAAGAAATTCAGGCAAAGAGTTGTTCAGGATTTCATAGTTAATCAGGGTCAGAGACAATCCTGGAAGCTCTGGTTTCCCAACTTCTAGCCCTTTGCTCCTGCCACTACAATATACTGACTTCTGATGTAGTTTGAAAAACACTGCTTTTTCCCTCATGAGTTTGAATTCTTTTGGGTAGAATGGGCTAAGGAGGTTCTATCTTCTATTGAAATTCATTTTCATGAAGGAGAATATAGAAAATGAGAGGGCATGCTTATGTAAAACGTAGATAATGACTAAAATCATTCTTACTTTAGAAATGATTGGAAATCTTCACACACTGCTTCACAGCCTGGCCACTTGCATACACCATGTCCGTAGAGTGGGTGGCTATGGGGATGATCTTCATGGGATAAACTGAAAGACAAGGGAAAAAGAATGTCACTTATTTCTCTATATTATTCCAGTCAGCAAAGATATAATGGACCAAACATATGACATAAACCATGTTGTTTTTTTTTTTTTTACTTTAAGAAATCCTCCCCCCTACTTATGATTTTCATTTTATTCAAAAATAGTGCAGTGAAGTTGTATGAAAATGTACTTAGCAAAATGTAAGGCTGTACACCTTGATACAAAAATCATCTGACAGGCTTTTCAATGCCACGGTGGGTAATTTTTTTAGGAGAAATTTATTAACATTACACATTCTCAGTTAAACCTCATTCAGATGAAAAGCTGTCCATTTACAACTCTGTAGATTCTTAAAATATCGAGAACTGAAAATGTTGTAATTTATATAATAATCAAAAACTTCAAGAAATCCCTACTTAATTTTGATATCCTAACACTAGGTTTTCTATACAGCATATTATTAAGCTGCTTTCTTCTCCCGCATGCTCATGGGGCTTTCATATACTCAAATGGTATCACTAAATGTTTTTCCAATGCAGAATTCAATACAATGAGCAAATGTGCGATTAAAGAACTGAGAAATACCAGTGGGTCAGGGAGGACTATTAGCCTTTTTAGATTGGGAAGAAGGTTCAAATTTTCAAACTACTCAAATCAAGGGTTACAGGAAATTTTCTTATGAATGCTAAGGGGTTAATCCTTCTGCAGGATTCCAATCAATACGTAATGATTTGGCTGCACTGATCCAAGTCATAAGATGCTTTGATCCAGTCCATGTGGTGCTGAGGGAAATGTAGCTGCTGCACTCACTGATGAACCTTATTCTAAAATATTTTCCTCTATTAGATTTCTGCATTCAGACTTCTTTCAGATAAATTACTTTTGCACTGGTTTCCATAACCTTAGATTCCATCAAATACAATGTAAAAATAATAACACTGAGAGCTATGGTTTTTTTTTTTTCCCCTCATGCACATTTCTTTGATCACTGAGGCTATCTGTAGCCTGGTCCACTGGTCTGCTATATCAACTTCAACCATGCTATGACTATACACATAAAATAGCTCTATAATTATTAGCAGTTTATTACTGTTGTTCTTGCGTTGAGATTGGGCTTCTTTATCTTGCCCAGGCTAGAAGTACAATAGTGACTTTCTGGTCTGCCCAGAAGTTGACTTGTTCTCTCTCCAACCTGAACCAGTTCATCCCTCTTTAGGGTAGTTTGCTGAGTTTTGGAGAGCTAACCATGTTAGTATCAACCCTAGTATGGAACCAAAATGGTTTTAACCCTACTATGGTTCAGATATGGGGAAGTCAAGCAATCTACCAGTTTAGCAAGGATTGACAGAGTCCTCTCTTTGAGAGTCACATTCAACATGCTACAAAAACCCAATGCAACAATTTCTCAACCATATATGGATAAATATGATTTGTTCCTTTTATGGTTGTAAGGCAACATTTAATCCACTATATAGAGCAGATGGTAAAAGTCAACCAGAGAACTTGATTTTTTTTTAATGTAAGAAAAAACTATCGTATAATAATCCATTTCCTACAACCTTTTAACAAACATCAAGATTTTCTGGATAACCTGAGGATGCTGACAAGAGACCCTGCACCTGAAGTAAGAAAACAATTTCCTGAAAGAAAAGGAAGACATTGCATAGAGTCAGTATGCCAAGTCATTGATGTTTTTCACACACAAAAAAGGAGTGAAATGGTTGCAATGAGGTTAACTCATTTGGCTTTTGAGACACATTCATTACAAAAGTAAGGAGATAATATGAGAACATTTGAAAGAGGAGCAAATCCATTAAGCACGTAAATTATTACATCTTACTTCCAATCTAAAGAAGACTATCATAAGAAACGCATTCTCTTTTAGATAAACAAGATATGAGGAAATTAAAAAAAAAAAAAGATCACTAAAGACCATTGGAATGCCAGTACAATACTGGTGTAATCTCAATGTATATTAATTTTTTTTAAAAAAGAAAATATTCTAAACATTAATTGAAGTCTAACCAAAACTGTCGTTATTTTTACCTCTCTCTAGAATGTTAACAGGGCTTTTTTATATCAGTAAGCTAAACTATTTAATCAAGATAAAAAATTAATATCAATAGTTCAAAATTGCATATAATTTTCTATTTATCCCACTGTGCTTCTACTGTTAAGCTGAGATTGTTTAAAAAAAAACAATATGAGTTCTGTACAGTCAGATTTATAGCTGAAAATTAAATTTAAATGATTTAACATGGTGTTTGGAGGTGAGAGGTTTTTTTTTTTTTAAGTTAACTTATTTAATTGTAAAAAATCTGATTCTAATATGTTATTCATAGCTCAGTGAGGCACTTTCATTTCACAAGTACAGATCAAAACTCATCACAGCTTTAGCAAAACTAATCTTCATATAGAAATAAGTTGTCTTAACAAAGATCTAAATCGAACATGTCTACATTGCATAGGTTTATTTTTAATTAATTTCATTGATAAATTTTATACATTGCTTCAAATTTCCCTTATATCCTTTCACCTCTCAAAGAATCTCTTACAATAGCATACTTAAAAAAAAAAAAGAGGAAAAAAGTCAGCAAAATTAATCAATATATTTTTTAAAAATCTGATATTATAAGTGTAGCATGGCATACTTAAGGAGTTCCTCATCTCTGAAAAGGAGCAGGGAGAGACATATTTTAATATTTCTCCTTTGAGACCAATCTTTATAATTTTATAACATCCCACTCAGAAGGTTTGTGATCTTTTTTCCATTTACAATGATGTAGCTATTGTCTGAAATTATGGTATCAAACTCAAATTGAAAGGGCTGCATATTGACTTAGATATTTAACATTATGTTGCATTATATTTATATCTTATTTTATTAAACATTTTTATTTACATTTTCATCTGCTTCTAAGCTGTGCTCAGAAGTTCTATGGGCCTGGTCTGGTTCTGCTTACTTTAGTCTGCATCAGTTCATGTAAGTCTTTATAAGCTTTTCTGTAGTCATCTCACTAATATTCCATTAAACTCAATTATCACAGTTTGTTTAGCTATTTCCTACTTGATAAGTATCTATTCCCTTTCCAGTTCCTCATTACCACGCAAAAAATATTGACAACATTCTGGCATATACAGGAGCTTCCTTTCTGTCAATGATCTCCTTGGAGTGTGTCCATAGCTATTTCTGAATTAAAATTTTCTGGGTTAAAAAGTATATGCATTTTAGTCACATTTTTTTAGCTAGTTTTTATAGAGAACTTTAAAATTTACAAAGTGTAAATTATCTCTTATTTTCTCTTAATTTCAATTATCTCTTATTATTTCTTAATTTCAAATTAAACGGTTCCAAAATGTTTTCCAGAATGGTTGCATTAAATTCCCAGCTTTAACAATAATTCATTAGTGTTCTTGTCTTTCCACACTTCTTCCAATATGAAACCATATTTTGTAACTTTGTACATTTTGGAGTGTGAAGTGGTTATTTGATTTCCATTGTTCTTATTAGAAATTTGGGGGCAGCTAGGTGGTGCAATGGATAAAGCACCAGCCCTGAAGTCAGGAAGACCTGAGTTCAAATCTCAGTCACTTAACACTTCCTAACTGTGTGATCCTGGGCAAGTTATTTAACCCCAATTGCCTCAGGGGGAAAAAAAAAAACAGAAAGAAAACTTTCATATGGGTATTAAGAATTTGCAAATGTTCTTTTGAAAAATATTGGATTACATCCTCTAGTGGTCACCTCTTTATTGGGAGATGGCTTTTGGTCTTAGATAATTCTGTCAGTTATCCAATTGATCTTTAATTGTTCAGATTTGATTGGCTTTTAAAAATGAAAAGTATCACCCCAAAGAAAAATCCTTATTAAATAGTGTTTAGGTCAGGGGTGGGACTAAAATAGGTGGGAACAAGGTCTTTTAAAAAAAAGAATAGATATAATACAATTTCTATGCAGGAATCCAGAAAATGGGCTGAAATTTTTTCAAAATCCTATTTACCTAGAAAGTTATAGAATCCATTTCCCAAAATTTTCTGATTTCATTCAAAGCTTTAGCAGATAATGGCAGATGAACTTCTGAAGGAGAGCTCCTAAATGACCGTGTGTGTGCATGTGTGTGTGTGTGTGTGTGTGTGTGTGTGTATGAAGAAAAATGTAATATGACTTCATGTTGCCTTGTTTCCTTTTGAGATGCTACAAAAGGGACTAGAGGAAATGGAAAAAAAAATGAATGAAAGGATGGATTTTCCTTGAATTGTTTTAGAACTTGTCCAGGAAAATATAGCTAGAAAATCAAGATCTGAGTGTTTATGGTAAGAAAATCTTGTCTGGGACTAAAATATTAAATTGTTCAAGGGTAGTTTATCACATAAAAAGTATGACTTCTGAAATACTGCCAAGGTCAGGGAGAAACAAAGATGCATTTAGTTTTGACAGGATTTTAACATGCTAGCCAAAAGATTTAACTTCTTTACTTGGGGTCAAGATTTTAAGAAATGTCTTACAGATAGGATGTTTAAAATAATATAGAATGCAATTCTGTTCATTTTATCAATGCTTCCTCATATATTACACAAGAATGTAAGCCTCGCAAGGGCAGGGACCAGATTGTTAATCTGTGTATATCTTTTCCTGATAAGCACAGTATTTTATGATATATACAGTTGTACCCACCCCCAAAAAAGTCTGTGAAATTTTAAAATTAAATATCTTTAATAGCTTAAATCTACACCAACACTTTTGGGACACCAAGTACTCACTCAATGTTTATGGAGATTGAAAATGAAGTTTTAAATATTAAACACTCGTGTGTAAAATCCAAAACCAATGCCAAATCCAAACAAGGAAAGTTATATTATGATATTTTTACCCAGAAAGAATAAAATTTAAATTAGAAACAGGTTATAAGATGAGGTCAAAGAAAAAACCTATTTCATTTAATTTCTTTTTCTTTTTATACATATTGACATATTCTTCTTTTTAAATTACTATGTAGGGAGAAAGGATGATATTTTAAAAGTATTTTTTTCCAACATATTGGGCATTATTTTTTTTCCTACCTACTTCCCCCTTCCCAGTTTAAAAGAAAAACAAAATTCATGGAACAAATATTCATGGTCCAGCAAAATGAATCCTCACTTTGGTCATATTCAAAAATGTATTTCATATTGTAAATAAAATGAAAGATATCCAAAAATATTAATGACATTTTAAAGTTGAATAAGCTAAGACTTTGGGGTCACCTTGTATATTCTAAAAATAAAATTTAACAGTATTCTCTGATACACAAAATTATGGTAGCCAATAAAACTATCAATTTATTTTTATTAAAATGTTCTAAGCTGTATAATCCCTCCTGACTCTTTCATTAAATTCTGCTCCATAACTTGGTTTACCATTACTTAATCTCTCTCCACCCAGGGATCCCTCCCTTGACTTCTTCCCTCACCCTCTGCTTCCCCATCTACCTATCTCCCCCCTTCCCTTTTTTTAAAAAATAGATTTTGGAAGGTGCTATACTCTTCATGGTACATATACAGTGGTACTTAGTGAACCCATTTTTGATGTGAGTAGGGTTTTCAGAATTATGAGCCCTCCTCCCTCTTTACTGCCTCTTTGTCTATTCTTCCTCTGTACTTCATTTGTATAATATGATTACTATTTTTATCTATACTCTGCCAATTTTTTTTTGAGCTTACTCTATTGTTGATGTAAGTTGTAAACAGAAAGTATACACTTCCAATGTTAAAAAAAATAAGCGATTTGTCCATTTTTAAACAGTCTGTCCATGTTGAATTCTCTAAAACTACTCTTTGATACTGGCTCTTATAAGTTAAATTTTTTGTTAAGTTTGGGTTTGATTGAAAGTCCTAAAAATCTGCAACTTCATTGAATGTCCATTTTTCCTCATTGAAAATTATAAATAATTGTGCTGGGTATGATATTTTTGACCACAGGCCCAGTTCTATTGTTTGTCTATAGATATGATTCCAAGACCTGCGGTCTTTTATTATAGCTGCTAATAAATCTTGTACAATTCTAATTTTAGCTCCAGCATATTTGAATTGGTTTTTTTTTTCTTATTTCTTGCAAAATTTTCTCTTTAATCTGGGGGTTCAAAACTTGACTATAATATTCCTATGTGTTTTCCACAATCTCTCTGAGGTGGTGATTGGTGGATTTTTTTTTTTTTTCTATTTCTACTTTCTCCTCCTGTTCTATCACTCCAAAACAATTTTCTAGGATTATTTTCTGCATTATTGTGTCAAGCTTCTCCTTTTGGGCACAATTTTCTGGCAGTCCAATTATTATTATATTTTGTCTTCTTAATCTGTTCTCCAGATCTGTTGTTTTTTCTTATGAGATGTTTCACATTCTGTTCTATTTTTTCATTTTTATAATCTGTTTTGTTATTTCTTGGTCTCTTATAGCTTCATTGCCTTCCTCTTGCCTGATGCTAATTTTCAAAGAGTTATTTTCATTTTTGAGATGCTGTACCTCCTTTTCTAATTGAAAATTGAAAATAAAAAAAAATTCTATTTTTTTCATAATCTTGTTTTTCTTGGATGGTTTTATTTTTTTTATTTAGTTTTTCTTCAATGTCTTTCATTTGATTTTTGAATTCTTTTTTGAGTTATTCTATAAATTCTCTCTGGGAAGGGAGCCATTTCACATTACTCTCTGGGACAGAAGCTTTTTTTTTTTTTTATTTACTAAAGTGCCTTCCTCTGAAGATGAATCCCAATCTTTCCTGTTCCCATAATATGTTTCAGTAGTGGGATTTTTTCTTCTTTGACAATTCATTTTTTTTTTTTAAACAGGAGGTATTAATGTAAGCACCTTTAATCATGGAATGGGAAGATGATGCCTCAGGCTTCTCTTCAGCTTTCCATTCTGACCAGGAACCCCAAAACAAGAGCTCCATCCTCCTGCAAGTGCCCACAGTCAACAGTGCCCCTGCCCCACTGCCTCTGCATTCACCAGGTGCTTGTTCCTTCTCACCCAGAGCGGCCTCTCAGCAGCACAGCTGGGCCTGGTGTTCCCAATCATCCAAGGTTCACTCTGTCTTGCCAGACTCATACCCCCAACTAAATAAACAGTCCAGGAGGGGAAAGTGTCTGTGGTTCCAGCTGAGGCTCCAGTCACACATACCTAGCCTGAGGGATCCCCACAGGATGTTTCTGCAGAGCTAGCCTAAGAGGTGTTTACACTTCAGTCAGGTTAATCCTGGCCCAACGTCTTTCTTCGTTCGGTCCAGAGGACCCCAGTTCTGCCCCAGTCTCCTAGGTTTTTCAACAGTCTATGTTTGCCTTGAGGCACAAATTTGTTCTATTCGTGGGGGAAATCTGGAAAGCTTGAAATTTACCAACCTACTCTCCCATCTTCCCCGGAATCCTCCCTTTCAGCTGTGTCCGGAATCTTCCCTCTTAGCTGTGTAATGTTAAAATGCAAATGAGATGTATAGCATAAATGACAAAATCTCCTCCTTCCCCTATCTCTCTGTTTAGAAAAGTTTATTTTGACTGGGACATTAATAAATTATTGGTAGAATTTTGAATTGATCCAACCATTCTGGAGAGCAATTTGGAACTATATCCAAAGGGCTATCAAACTGTGCATACCTTTTGATCTAGCAGTGGCTCTACTGGGCCTGTATCCCAAAGAGACCATAAAAAAGGGAAAAGAACCCACATGTGCAAAAATGTTTGAAGCAGCTCTTTTTGTAGTGGCAAGGAACTGAACACTGAGTGGATTCTCATCAGTTGGGGAATGGCTGAATAAATTATGGTATATGAAATGTTATGAATGTTATGCAGAAACGATCAGGAGGATGCTTTCAGAGAGATCTGGAGAGACTTACAGTAATTGATGCTAAGTGAAGTAAGCAGAACCAGCAGAACACTGTATACGGCAACAACAAGATTATGTGATGATCAATTCTGATGGACATGGCTCTTTTCAACAGTGAAGTGATTCAGTCAATTGCAATAGACTTGTGATAGAGACAACCATCTGCATTCAGGGAGAGAACTATGTAGACTGAATATGGATCACAAAATAGTATTTTCACCTTTTTATTGTTGTTTGCTTGCTTTTTGTTTCCTTTCTCATTTTTTTCCCTCTTTTGATCGGAATTTTCTTGTGCAGCATGATAATTGTATAAATATGTATAGAAGAACTGCACATGTTTAACATATATTGAAACACTTGCCATCTAGGGGAGGAGGTGAGGGGAAAGGCGGGAGAAAAAAATCTGGAACACAAGGTTTTGCAAAAGTGAATGCTGAAAATTCCTATGCATATGTTTTGAAAATAAAAAGCTTTATTTTATTTTATTTTTAAAAGAAAAGAAAAAAAAAGTTTTATTTTTGAGGAAAGTTAACTATAACTCAGCTTGTCTCCTTAACATACACCTTATCAAGATTTTCCCAAAAAAGTTTATCAGTGATTCTTCATAATTAAATTCTAATTCCAAATAATAATAACAAGAAACATTTACATAATTGACTTAAAGGATGTGGGTTAGAATCCTCTCTCTGCTGGCAAGTCTCTCAATCTCAGTTTGCTCAGATGTAAAAGAAATGTGTTGAGCAGAGAGGTAATGGTGTCTAGAACAGGGAATTGGAGCTGGAAACAGGAAGACTCAGGTTCAAGAGTCACACCAAGTTCTGACTCTATGAGGAACTTTGGAAAAGCAATTAAACATTTCTCAGCCTCAATTTTCTTAACCTCTAAACTGCTCAGTTTGGTTTTGCTTTCACTGACATGTTTCCTCCAGGATAATCTCATCCCCAGAATTCTCATCATGGACATTAATTTCTCAGCACTCATTTGCCTCTCCCCTGTAAGTCACTCTTCCCCTCTTGAAGGGCAGGGCAAAAAGCTCCTCCCAAATCTCCCTTGGAGAGGGCTCATCATTTCCAGACAACTGCTCATTTTCCACCAGTGGCTCTGCTTGGCACACACCCACCACAGCCGGGTACCCCCTGGCACCCTTCCCCCCTCCCTTAAAGCTTCCTTTTAGTTATTGTCTTCCCCCAGTAGATCATCATCCTTGAGGGAGGCAGTCTCTTCCTTGACCTTATCTGTATCTCTACCCAGTACAGTGCTGACACACAGCAGACAATCAACAGATTCATGTTTATAGAATATTGATTCCTGGGCTGGGTGGGATTGAACCCAGGCTTCTTCTGATTCTAAGTCAAAATCTTTACAAAGTCTTTACAAGGAATTCTTGGCTACCATTAAATTCATCTATTATTAGTAAGTATATTTATCTAATTATATTATGTAAAGTGGTCTATAAATAGAGTCTCATATAGTCTTTTTAACGACTTCTGCTCTAGGAGTCCCAAAGTCTAACTTGTCTTCATGGAAGCAAAATACCAAATGGTCCATGGAGAATATGTATGAGGGGTCCTTCACCTTACATATGGCAAAACCATTCCAAATCCAGTTCCCCTTTGCCTTTCAATGAAAATATTGACAGACTATAGAATTGTTGTTAGCTTCTACCAAAGATCTTGGGGTTTTCTTCTCAAATCAAATCTTGGTTCCTTTCCCAAATCAGCCTCTTTGGTTTTCATCTCTAAATTATTATTTCTTTAAATTATTAAGGAATGGAAATGCACAATTATATTTATATGGTCTTTTATGATTTTTTAAAAATAGATCCATGAGATCTGCCACAATGATGATATCAAAGATAGCTGGAAAATGCAGTAATGAAAACCAATCTCTGATCAATAATTCAGAATTTCATGTCATATTAAATATATATTCATATATTTGATTCTTTGATTTTATTTTGATACATACACATGTGTAAACACATACATACACACACACACACACACACACACACACACACATATATATATATATACACCCCCCCCAAAATATAGGTTTCAATCTTGCTGTAGTTGGGATATTATACTGATGGACTTAAAATCTTTGTAATTTTCTAATAACTACAAAAAAATGGCATTTTTTTTGTTTCCCATTTTGTCCAAAGGCACCCTTAACATACAGTGTATTCTTCTCAATAGGAATCATAGCTAATATTAAAACACTTTCTGAAATGACGAAAGATGAATACAAGAGGTGAGAGTAACTGCAGTAAAAACTCAGCTATCTGGAATTCCATCAGGATCAGAGCCTGCATGATCCAGCAGGAAGAACAAGTGAGTTGGTTCAGAGGCCCTGGATTCAAATTCTCCTTCTGTGGAACTATTCCATTTGACTCCATACAAATCACTTCCATTTTCTCAACCTCTATAGTTCTTTCAATCTTAAAAATAGCATCAAAGGATCATCAATTTCTACCTGAAAGGGGCTCAAAGGCCCCTGAATTCAACTCCTTTATTTTATAAATACAAAACTGAGACACAGAGCAGTTCAATGACTTGTCCAGGTTCACACATGTAATACCTGAAATAGAATTTAAATTCGGTTTCTTTCTTTCTTTCTTTCTTTGTTTTCTGACTGCAAGTCCAGTACGATACTCATGCTGCCATACTTCCTCTCAGAAATCAAAATCCTCTGATGACTCTTGGCTTCTACAGACTGTTGAGCATTACCAATTGAGTGTTATATATATTTTTATTTTTATCCAAAAAAGAAATCTTTAAAAACACACTATATGTTTCTCTGCCTTCTCAAAGAGTATACCTTAATGACAACTTAACCTTTTCTTAATGACTAAGAATCATCATTTTGGACATCAATTAGCATATCTGGATTAAGTCAGCATACATTAAGAGCCTAGGATATTCAGGACACTCTGCTGAGCACTGGAATACAAGGAAAGACAAAAACAAACAAACACAAGAAGAAAACCCTACAATAACAATGACAAAAAAGTTGCTGCTCTCAAGAAGTTCACATTATAATGTAAGAGACAATGTACACATAATTATGTATAAACAGGATCTGTAAATGATGTAGTGAAAATAAATCTAGGAGGGAAGGCACTATATTTAAGAAGGAGCACCACAAAAGGCTTATCACAGACTTCCTTATCTGTATAGCAAGGGTCTGGATAAGGTTTGTAAGTTCCTTCCATACATAAAAATGCTGTGATACTGCAGTGATTTCAATTGAGATGGAGTACAATAAAAGGATGTATCAATTATCTTGTCACTGAATAATTGTGTTTAGTGGATTCTAAGCACATAGAACTGTAAGGGATCTCTAATGAGCTGTCCAAAGTCACACTTGGGATAAGTGGAAGGGAGAAGTTTCAAACTCCAGTCTTCAGACCCCAAAGCAATTGCATTGCCTTTCTGGAAACCTTTTTCTGTCCATCCCTCCATTCAATAGCTAACTAAAATTTACAATTAGATGCCTTATGAAATTATTAAAGGACCAGTGATACTCTTCTCTTTTCTTTCTTTCTTTCTTTCTTTCTTTCTTTCTTTCTTTCTTTCTTTCTTTCTTTCTTTCTTTCTTTCTTTCTTTCTTTCTTCTTTCTTTCTTTCTTTCTTTCTCTCTCTCTCTCTCTCTCTCTCTCTCTCTCTCTCTCTCTCTCTCTCTCTCTCTCTCTCTCTCTCTCTCTCTCTCTCTCTCTCTCTCTCTCTCTCCCCACCTTTACAAGGGGTTAGATACTTCCTCTATTTTGAACTGGAACTATTCTCTCTTCAAAGTTATCAACAAGATCTAGACTGCCAGTTCTAATGATCCTTTTTCTATACACACCTTCTTCTTGGTTTCCATGATACATTTGACATTTTGATAATCCTCATTTTGAGGATGCTTCCTCCTCTCTTGGTTTTTATAAAACTGCTCTTTCCTTGTTGTCCTCTTCCCTGTCTAATTGCTCCTTCTCAGTCATATCAAGCCCCCCAATAGGGTATATGCTCCAAAGGTCTGTGCTGAATTTTTAATTTAAATTTAAATTTTCCCCAGTTACATTCAAAACTTTTTTTTTTTACATTTTTCTTTTAATTTTTGAATTCTAAGTTCTCTCCCTTGTCCCCAGCCATAATTAAGAAACCATTTGTGTGTGGATAGAGCACCAGCCCTGAAATCAAGAGGACCTGAGTTCAAATTTGACCTCAGACATTTAATGCTTCCTAGCTGTGTGACCCTGGGCAACTCACTTAACCCCATTTAACCCCAATTGCTCAGGAAAAAAAAAAAAAAAAGAAGAAGAAGAAGAAGAAGAAGAAGAAGAAGAAGAAGAAGAAGAAGAAGAAGAAGAAGAAGAAGAAGAAGCACTTGTGAAGTTCAACAAAACATTTCCATAAAAGTCAAATTGTGAAAGAAAACAAACTCACTTTAACGAAAACCCTCAAAAAAAATTAAGAGACAGAGACAGAGAGACAGAGACAGAGAGAGAGAGAGAGAGAGAGAGAGAGAGAGAGAGAGAGAGAGAGAGAGAGAGAGAGAGAGAGAAAGAAAATGAATGCTTCAATTTGTATTCGGACACAATCAATTCCTTCTCTGGATATACATAGGATTTTTCATCATAAGTCCTTCAGAGTAGTCACAGATGATTATATTACTGAGAATAGCAAAGTCATTCATATGTGCTAGATCCTTTCCTCTCTATATATGATCATTTTAGGTGACATCATCACCTCTCATGAGTTGAATTATCATCTCTAGGAACAAAACTCAGATGTATATACTTAGCCCTAATATCTCTCCTATGCTTCAATTCCAGAATTTGGGAAACTGGGTCCCCAGACAAATCTTGCACGTACCTAGTTATTTGCGTGGTGTCTCCTTGTTACAACTATTTCCTCAGGGACTTTTTTTGGCTTTCTTTCTGTCCCTCACACCTATCACAGAGCCTAGCACATAGAAAGTACTCAATAAAAGTTTGTAGCCTGACTTGAAAGACAGCTAAGCCTCAAATGTACGCAATAATCTGCACTCAGTTTAAATACCATAAGTTTACTGGATACAAAGCTCAGTGCTAGGTGCTCAGAACGTAAAGACGGAACAAAAGTGGATCCTGAAAATGAGGGGTTTACAATGTCCTTAGCACAAGCTACTGATTTAAAACTTCTTTATTTTATTTCCAACTTTTGCAAAATACTCTTGTTCTCTCTCCATGTGAACTTCTCTTTCTTATGCCTGTTCTAGTGAAGTCTCACTCACCTCCAGGCTTTATCTCCTTCAGTTCAGACCATCTGCTTTGTCTGGATTAATCTTTCTTATGACTGCACTCATATGATCATGTCACTACTATTCTATCCAAAACTTGGGCGCTAAGATCCACTCCAACTGCAGGCTTCCATTTCTCATTCTCAAGTCATTTCCTAACCCTGGAATGCCCCCTGTTCAATGCCACTTTTTGGAGTCCTGGCCATCCCTCAGAAAGCCAGACAAAACATCCCCTCCTCCATGCTGCTATCTTGTATCATCCCACTCGGAAACTACCCTCCCATTTCTGGACGTGTCATATGAAAATGCTTCAAGGCCTTAAATTAGAGTGAACTATCCATAATAGTATGATATCCAGTTGGTCCAGCTATTACATTCAAATCTAAACTCCTCTTTTCAAAAGGTCATTGCTAAATCAGGAGAGCATTTCAAAGGTAACTAGGCTATGAAGGCATTTCAACAAAGCCTTTGCTAAAGTTGGGAGATGCAGAAACAAAAGGGAAACAGTTGCTATCTTCAACACACCTTTACATGAAGAAGAAAGATATAGTACTTGTTGTTACTCTAGTCCTCTCTATTCTGTCCATAGCATACTATGAAAATAAGTCCACTAGTAAGTCTGCAAAACCCCCAAAGAGTTCAAATCTCTCAGTTTCCCTTCTCACTATTTGATTTCTATTGTTTTAGGCCAACATTTTTCTACAAGTTAAATAAGAACTAAAATCTTAAGTACTTTATCTCAATTCCATACTTATTTAGATGAGCATTTTATAGGAGTTACAAAAGAATTACAATCTTAACTTTCTAATTGTTATAAGAGGTCACTAGGCTTGGAGGTAAATGCCTATATCACCATCTCTTCCTCCTCATACACAAGTGGATGAAACCGGATGACCTTGATCCTAGGGCTTTGTGAACAATAAAGCCCAATAAAAATGTGAGCTTTTCTTTTGTCAGCAATGCCAGCTGTCCTTCGAAAGCTGTAAAGGAGGTGCATGAATTCCTAAGATAAGGAGACGGTGCTGTGGCAGGACTCAGTTTCAGGCAATTTCTTTAAAGTCTATGCTGAAGTACACCATATTCCTAGAGATCTACTATTTGATGGTTTCCTAATGGAAGTAGAATAAGTTTGCTTCTAGAAAGTACAGTGGAGAGAGCTGCTTTAACATGTTCTAGTATGTACAGAATCAGGGGGAAATGTTATCTTCCTGTGTATAGCTGCATGGGCAATTTGTAGAAAGAGTTAAAATTCTGAGGCCACAGGAGGAAATATTATAATTTTTGGTCTCATGGCTTTTCTTCTTCCACCTCCATAAAATTTGAATATTGGAGTTGAAAAGACATAAAGTTTCAAGAATGGTCAGCCACTGCAAAGGCGTGTTCTGGCATATCAAAGGAGCAAGAGGCAGACCAGAAGAGAAAAGTGAAGGAAGACACGGGAGAGAGTAAGATAAAGAAGAACTTTCAAAGACAAACAGTTAAAAGTCCTATGTTTCTCAAAAGGTAATACAGGGACAAGGATATATATCAAAAGCACATTAACAGGCTAAGGGAATAAAGATGGTTTCTCTACAAAACTGTAGCAAATATGCATGTCTTCCAGTTTTTCAAGCAGTGAATCCTTGACTCTCATTCACTGCAACTCTCATCATCTCAATTTTCTGCTGCTTTTTAAATCATGTTTAATTAGAGGATTTCACATTCCCTCGTGATATCCTATTCATGTATAGAACCTGCAATTGGAGTGATTGTGAATTAGGCTAATAAGTGCCAGATTTGTGCTTTTTAAAAGATTGAGATTATTGTTAATATCTGCATGCATTATTGTACTGCAAGACTTGAAGATGACATTAATTTTACATCTGGAATAAGGTGTGTACACTATTTGTAGTCTTTTTTTTTTAAATTTAGTCTCACTTTAATTCATTTGTGAAAATTAACCCAAGACTAAATGTCTTAACGAGTTACTAGAAAGCAAAAGTACATTTTATTTTAAATTAACTTTAATTCAAGTATTTCTATAAAGTACCCATATTCTGGACTTGACGAGAATACATGGGCCAAGTTTCCTGGTCTTTCTTTCCATGATTGCAAAGACACAAAAATTACATATTTAAATAAAACAGAAGTGAGAGAATAGCATTCATCAACAAGAGTAGGACTAATATAAATTTGTGTCACTCCAAACTGACAGAAAAAATAATAGCAACAATTTAGATTTAAGTGAAACCTGGTTTTCTACCAAAGTTACCACATCTCCTGCAAACCTCTCCACCAATAACAACAATTATTATCATTATTATACCTCCTAGATTTAAGTGAAACATGGCTTTCTATTAAAGTGACCACATCTCCTCAAACGTCTCCACCAAAGGTGGAGATATTTTTCTTGCACTCTCTCCAGAATCAGACATTTTCCAGTTTGGAAGAATTTCAGAGGCTATCTAATCCAACCTATAATTGAAATAGAATCCCCTTCAACAGGACCACATAAATGGCCATCCAAACTTGTTAAGAAGACCTCTGGAAAAGGGGAAGCTCAATGGACTTTTTTTTATAATCAATTATTAGGAAGTTTCCTAAAATTTCACATTTGTAATTCCACCCACTTTTCTGAACTCCATGGCAAAACTAAACGAGTTAGGAAGTCCCAAACTGGAGAGGCAATAGAGAGTTCTAGGGGAATGATATAATCAAATTTGTACTTTGACAGTTGAATGAATGGAGGAAATATTTGAGGTACAGAACTTGAGGCAACCAGAAAGTTGCTACACCAGAGGAGAGAAAGACGTACATATATGAATTGTTGCAAAAAGTAGGATTGATAAGCACCAGAAATAGATGGGACAGATAAACAAAATGGAGGTGGAAAATATGAACTCTAGGCTGCAAGCCTAAAGGACTGGGAGGAAGATAGGATTCTCAAAATTAATATGAAGATTTTCAAGAAGGGAGTGTTTGATGTGAAAGATAATAAATTCAGTTTGGGGCATCCTGAGCTCATACAATACATAACTGTAGAGTACCAGTTTATGATGTCTAATGAGAAGTTGGAGATGTGAGACTAAAACTCAAGAGGAAGGTTAAAGATGGATAAATAAACCTGAAAATCATCAGCATAAAGATGATCATTAAATCCACAGGAGCTGATATCACCAAAGGAAGTAGTGTGAGAGAATAAGAGAAAAGCAACCAAGACAAAGCTTTAGAGTATACCTAGAGAACATGATTTGAAGGAAGATCTACCAAAGAAGAGAAAGAAGGAATGATCAGCCAAGTTTCAAGAGAACCAGGAGAGAAAACAATCACAAAGACCTGAAGAAAAATGGACCAAGGACATGAAATCAAGAGAGACAAAGACTGCAAAACAGAAAAAAGTCTGTTAGATTTTGCAATCTAACAACATCTTTTAGAGCACAGATCCCTAAAGCAATTCATAGGAATCTTCCTTCCACATGAAGAAGAAATCATTTAGGATTGTTCTTTGGGTTGGACCACTTAAACATTTCCAAATGATAGAGCCAGAAAAAAAAATGGACATAATGTTGCTTTCAGGTTATTCCTCTATCTACAAAAATAATTAAAACGAATAAGGTGAAGGACCTGAAGTCCAGAGATGTGGCTCCATATCTAGCTCTGATACACTCAGTAGCTCCATGTATATGCAGGTCACTGACAATGAGTGGAAGTGCCCTTTGGGGTCACTTAAGCTAAGTATCTCATTTTTTACGATGGAGGAGAGCCCAAAAGACATAACACAATGATGGGATATGGACTTAAGCAGCATGAATCAAAGTCTAGAAATTTTTCTACTCTATAGCAGTACTAAATATAGTTAGGAAAACACTCATAAACCTTAAAATACTATCTCATTGTGAATTATTCTTTTTGGGAATTATACTTTTTGAAGCGCATATATTTTACTCACACTCATTTCCCAATCATCTTTATTGCTGTTGCTTGCTGACTTCCTAGTTATGGTCCATTTTCCTCAGCATCTTTAGGATCTAACTCATGGGCATTCTGTCATCTTCTTTGAACACTTCAGTTTTCAAAAGGGCAACCTCCATGACATTTTGGCTGCACAATCTTTTATACCTAATTTCATTCCAACACTCAAAACATCCACCTTTTAAAGAGCTGCATCACAGTCCTGATCCTGAACTTAAACTTCTACTCTCTGACCACAATCCCAATGCAATTCGATGAGCATTATTATCATTAAAATGGCTACCTCAGTACCTAATGTACTTAGTGTCTGGCCCAGCCAGAAATGAAAGTCCCTGAGTTCAATGAGATTACGTCATTCAAAAGGGAAACAATGTGAATTCAAACAAATAAAACAAAATTTAAAATATACAAAGTAAACGCAAAATCATTTTCATGGACTGAAGAGAAAAGGGAAGTGATGCTAAACCTAAATCTGAACTCTATGCCAATCTTGACCTTTTTCTAACTTTCACCTCTTCTCCCACTCAAGCACCTCAGTTTGAGCTCTGCTTGCTATTAACCCAAGTCCTGGTTTCATGATCTGTCACTTTGATAATTTAATAGCCACCATCCTAGAGTACATGATCTTCTGCTGTTCCTGACTTGCTAATCCTTACTCCTGGGTAAACACTACCACTGGATTTCTTTGCTCTTGTCCCTTTGGCTGCTAAGTATTGCTGGAAAAAAGTCAAGAAATCAAACTGATTTCACCCACGACAAGATTTATGAGGGATGACTTCACTGAATTCTCTCTGCTGCTTTACAAGATGTTTCCTCTCTCTTCTCTCCTTTCCCTCTTCCCCCTCTCCATCTCCCTCCCCCCTTTTTTCCCCCTTCTCTCCCTTCCCCTTCTCCTCCCTCTCCCCCTCTCAATTTCTTCCTTCTTCTCTTCCTATCTGCTCAAGCCCTAAAGTGCACACACATCCCCCCAATTGTGTATTATTTTATTTGATAGCAGTTGCTCCATCCCCAAATTTATTGGCTTTATTACCCAATTCTCTCTTCCTTGTGATAATAGATGTGTGATACATATTCTTCATTAAGACTATTTTCTCTACCTGTACCCTAGATTTCAATTGAGATCTTTATCCAATACTGTTCAACTTCTCTACCCCCCCACCTCCAATTAGGCTTCTTTTCATAGAATCATAAATCTATAGCCAAGAGGAATCTCAGCAGCAATGGTCCAAACTATTGGGAACCATCTGCCAAAGGTTCCAAAGATAAGTATATGGTAGAATCAGGATTTGAATTATGGTCCTCTGATGCCAAAGTCAGTGTCCTTTTCACAAAGCATCCCTGAAATCTTTATCTTTCCACTGGTTCCTTTTTTGTTTGTCCATAAGGTCTCTTTGATCCCATAAATTCTGTCCCTTGACTCTTCGACCTCATCCAGATACCAGCCCACAGGTTTTCTCACCCTCTTCCAAAATTCTGGAAAAAGCCATCTATGCCAATGCCTCCACTTCACCACCTACTCAAGTGCTTGCAATCTGACTTTTACCTCCCACCACTTGATGGAAATTACTCTCTTAGAAGTCACCTCTGACAGGCTAATCGCCAAATCCAAAGTTTAAATTTTTAAAAAAATTCTAAACTTAGTATCAACAAAACATTCAAATACACAAAGAATTTTGAAAAAATGAAATTTTAAACTTTTACTATTTTACAATGTTTCTAAAAAGTTCATGTTGTTAATAAGATAACAAAAGGATACTATTTCTTTTTGATACCCTGATTTTTCTTTTCTCTATCTTTCTGGACTTATGATTATGAACAATATTGATATACTTAAATTAGGTAAATGTATTAGATTTGAATTTTCTTTCCTTCATTTTGAATCAACCCATAGAACAGTCTCTTTTACCCCACTATTTTATATGTTATTTCTTTGGTACAAAAATAGCCCACTGCTGTTTAAACATTTCACATTTAGCCATTTTCTCTGCGTCATAAATATGGGTTGTTTTTTATTCAGTGAAGGTTTTGCCTTCCTCAGCTTCCCTTATTTCATCTGACATCTTTAACTATTCCTTCCTTGTAACTACTACTGTGTATATGGAAATATCCCTCCCCTTTAAAGTTCAAAATAAAAATGAAAAGTAAAATTAAATCCTATGATCAAATCTGGGGAAAACTTGCCTTTTTCTGCTCATACTACTCTCTACTGGGTTCTTTTTGCCACACGTATCTGGACTGTTCCTGCTCTACTGTTTTCTAGATCATATTTCTCCCAATAAGCTCAAAGTATCTACTCTTTGTTGAGTTCCAAAATGTTATATAAGCCTAAAATCAAATGCTACTTCATCCATGAAGCCTTCCCTGATTCCTTCCATTGGTAACATCTCAATTTTTACCTGTATCCCACATGTTTATATATCTATGTGTCACATCCCTCTATCTGACTGGAAGAGGACAGAAATTCTGCACCACCTACATTTCACTCCTCTCCTACTATGTATACTGCACACAGCAAGTGTTCAAAAAATGTTTAACAAATAAGCAAATTCCACATCCACAACCATATATAATAACAAAAGTCTGGAAATACACTATGAGCCCAGAAAAGTGGAGTCACCATGTTTGAATGTGAATCCCCACCTCTAGTTCATCCTCTCTTTGTGACCTGGAGTAGGACATAAGTTAAAAAGGTCCATTTCCTCCTCTGAAAAATGAGGAGACTCTGAAGTCCAGATATAGCTCCATGAACCTCTGCTCAGTGGCTAAACTGTGGAAGACGGTGAAAATGAAGAATTCCAAGAAATAAGGGAGGGCTTATATAAAGCAAGAAGAAAGAATTAAAAGAATATATTCAGTGAATACAACTATCCAAATGAAAACAACTTTACATGGCAACAAAACTGAGATCAAAAACAATGGACAGCATTGATACTAATTATTATAGTTAAAGCACACACCCTTCCTTTCTTTAAACAAACAGTAAACTATAAAGTGTAAGGTCGCATCTGTTATCAGTCACAATCAAACTTTTATGCTGTTTTGTTTAACTGTTTTCTGGGACTGTGTTTTTTGGGTGGATCTAAATTGTGAGCTTATTGCAGCCTACGTGTCCTGCATGGGAACAGAAATTGCCAATAAAGAAATATTCCATTAAATAATATATATTTTCTGAATTGAGGGTAACAAAACACCTTTAAGAAAGTCAATCAGACTGGGAAAAATATATGTATATTTTTGTATATGACTGGACCTCAAAGTTGATCTAGTTCAGACCCCTTAATTTATAGCTGAGGAAACAAACTAAAGCCAAGAGAAAAGTAATTTGCTGAAGTTATTCCATTTATTATCCTTCCCCCAACTGCAGCAGTATATATTTGTCAGTGATTTGGCTCTCAGGATGCTGGCAAAAAAAGATTGACAAGACCATTATTGGAATTTAGGGGATGAACGTAAGGATATCTTTGCATATGCTACTGAGATGAGTCTGAGTATACTGCAAAGCAAGAACATACAACATATCAGTAACCCATTAGATATCACTAGACTGTGTCTATTAACTCCATGTGGATTAAATAGCTCAGAGCAGAACAAGGTGAAGGTGTATAAGGACCATCGCCATCTTGAAAAAATCATGCATTCTTAGAAATGCATGGAAGGTCAAATATGATCTTTCCCTACTCCCTCTGAACTACCTCGCTGAAAAGCATTGAGCCATTAAAGGTGACTCCAGGGTCAATCAATATCATACAGAATCCCAATTGGAACAAAAATCCCACATGAAGTCTTGCCCCTTGATAGTAAAAACCTCCAGCTGTGATATATGCAATTGTGAGGCACTTTCCTTACTTTAAACAGAACCTGTATTCCATATGTGAACTAGGGAACTTCAGGGTGCACTCTGAAAAAAAAAAAAGTGTCATCTACCTAAAGGCCAGAGCACACTGCAGTGTCTGTTTTCAACTACAAAACCGTCCATTTGGCATTTATTAACCTCTAAAGGGGGGAGGCAGCAAATGGCTAATTGCTGCTTTAGTAATGGCTCTAAGGGTAAATAGAATAAAAGGATATGCTTATACAAGTGGATGCTACTCTACTTTTACAACTACTGTAACTCTGTGAGTTAAACAGAATAAAGCATCCCATTTTTGTTCCCAAAGCCCAGGAGTCTCCAGAGCTACAGTACAATAGAACATGGAAACTGAACTTTTGTGTCTCTGACTGACTGGTGCATTTTCCTCAGTCAATCATATACAGAACAGAAGAGACTGGTGATAAAAGTCAAAAGGCCAGTGTTTAGTTAGTGATAAGTGAAGGAACAAGAAAGTCAGAGGCCCTTGCCACATTTCATCAGCAACCTATAATGGCAATCCTGACTCACTGCTGAGTTTGTAACTTATAGTTTGCATAGACAGCATTACCACAGAGCTCTCCACTAAAAAAAAAAGACTCAAATAATGCTTTCCAAGGAGTGGTTATGAGCAACTGTGTCAATACATACTCAGGGACCTCTAATCCAAAAGTTATTAACACTGTTAGGCAGACATTCCTATTATGCCAACGGACATTTGTTTGAACGTGGTGAGTCACAGAGCCTATATGGAACACTGCCCATATGCCACAGGAACTGACGGGCTCTTTAGGAAATATAACTTTCAGTCTCAATTACTTTTGTTCATTTTAATTCTTTAGAACTTTCTGGGCCATTTGCAGGAGTCTTCTTTGGATAATAACAAAAAAGAAGTTATGGGGATGGGAGAAAAAGGAAAACTGGAAAGAATGTTAGATTGAGAGTCTGGAGATCTAAGTTCTGACTAAACACTTCTGTAAACTGAGGCAAGACATTTGATTTCTTCAGCAATTTCCAAGATTCATTCCAGTTTGAGATCCTATGGTTCTACAGAGTAGGGATCAAGAGGGATGGGGAAGGCTGGTAAAAAAAAAAGAGGGGATGGGATCACAGATTTAGATCTCTATCTCACCCAAGAAGGAAATTAGTGCCTCTCATTCTACAGATATGGAAACTGAGGACTAGAGAGTTTAAGTGACTTAATTCAATCTAAGATCACAGCAATTACTGGCAGATGGAAAAGAATGTGAGGCTCAGTCCTCTAACTGCAAAGCCAGTGGGCTCTTGGCTTCAAGTTAGTTATCAGAGAACAACATTAGGTTTCAGTTGCTTCTGTGAAGTCTCAGGAAGTATTCTCCTGCATTTTGGTGTCTCAGCAGATAGAGCAGTGGACCTGGAATCAGGATGATCTGAGTTTGTAGTGAGGCTCAGACACTAACTCTGTAAGCTTGGCCATCTGCTTCACCTTTCTGGGTTTCAGTTTCTTCATCTGTAAAATGGGGATATTAAAAGAGTCTGTCTCATGCAGTTGTGAAACTCAAATGAGACAATTTTGTAAAGTGAACTTTATAAATTTTAAAGTACTATATATAAAAAGCTAGTTGGTTTTCAAATGTATTTGGTATCATGTATTTTTCATTATTCAAGATGATTAAAGCAATACCAAGTCCAATATTTAGAGTAAAAAAAAATTGAGTTGGGTTCAAGTATCACTCTGACATTTATTAGCTATGTGATTATGAGCAAATCATTTAATGTCTGCGAGTCTTCTTATATCAATAATCCTTATTCGGTTTAGCAGAATGCTGTTGAGTTGAAAGACAGATCTTGAAATTAAGAAGATGTGGATGGGGAGTAGCAACAGAAAAGCCACTGGACCTGAATCAAAGATCATGAGTTCGAATCTCAGCTTTACAACTTACTACCTAAAGAACATAGAGTCACTGTGGCTTTGGAAGTTTCAGGTTCCTCATATGTAAAATGAAAAGATTGTATTAGGAATCTCCACAATCCTTTTTGGCTTTCAATCTATAATCTAAGTTCCTGACTCCACAACACATCTCATTACAGTCTCACAGATCACAGGGGAGTCACAACAAAAATTCTCAGTAAATTATGAGATTTGTTATTCTACACTGACAGAGTTTCCATACCAGGAATGGTTGATACCAATGAAATCACAAGTTCAGTACTTTCTGCACCAAGATAATACCCACAGACTTAATTCACAAGAGTGTAAATGAATAAATAATTCTTTGTAAACTGCAGCAAAGCTATTTCCCTTCCCAATCATGGAATGTTCTGACAAAGAAAGTTTCCTGTAGCAAAGTTATATATACAGTAAATGCTTAATTTAAATGGCTGCTGAATAAAGAAAATAAGAACAAGAAGATACTAGAATGTAGCCCGTGCCTCAAGTAATCTGAACTCTAAAATGACATCTAATAAAGTGATCTCTCCTTTATCCAAATTACTAAAAACTGGCTCCATGTTCTGGATTGATTTTTCTTAAAAGCAAAATCCACTTTTAGTTTCACTTGGGAATCAGGCTTTCTACAACACACACACACACACACACACATACACACACACACACACACACACACACGTATATATCAAGATAAATTCTCAACCTCATCAGTTCCTGGTGTCACCTTCCAGGCCAAAGGTATCAAACACGCAGGCTGTGAATCTACAACAATCCTGATTATGGACCAGACTACTTGGAAATACAATTGGGAAATATTTAATGCAATAAATTAAAAAAAAATAGATAATGTTAATATTGGTTTCTAAGTCAATGTGAGATCTGGAGGGAACCTTACATAGGGTTTAAGGGCTCCTGTTTCAAATGCCATGAAGTATTTAATTCCTTTTAATCTTTCCTTCTGGGCCTTAGTCCTTTGCCCTTTATCACAATGGTCTACTTTCTTGTCTGTTTTTTCTATATTCTGCTTATGTCCGAAATAGGTGTGCTAACTACCAATGAAATCGAAATAGTGTCATGCAGACCTATCTCCTGGTTTTATTCAATTAGCAGATTTTGTTTTTAAATTGGCTTTACAAATTTACATCGATCTTCATTCTCTGAAGCATCCAATTACCTTGACTGGTGGCCCAACTGGCTGAGTTGGAGAACTTTGGAAAACTCTTTTCTTCTGTAGAGAACTTTCCATTTACCCTTGCTAAATTTCATCTTATTTCTGTCTTTACAATCCTCTAATTTATTCAAATGACACTGGATTATTCCAGCATCTTGGTGTCAATTTTTTCTTCTAATTAAAGTACACTGCCATTTATTTCTCGCACTGATCTTTAACATGAGACATCTTGTTGTCATAAATGTGATTCATAGGGGAAAATGTAAGTAGAATATAGGGGATCACATGTACTAAAATACAGAACTTGAGTTATAAAAGCAGGCAACTTTTAGACTTAGAGTTCTTCATCGCATGATCACAAGTATTTATGCTGAATATCAACCTGCTAGAATATTCAACCAGAATTCTGGGAGAGAAATAAGGCGACCTTTGGTAGGCAACTGCCTCAGCACAGGTAAAAATTTCTTGTCTCACAAAACACTTTCAGATTCTCTGCAACATTTCCCACAGATGTGGAAGATGCAAAGAAAGCAGCTAAGGAATAACCAAAAAAGGCCAGAGCCTCGGTGAGCTTGGACTCTTAGCAAGATTGCAATGTGAAGGTCACAAAGTGAGCTTTTTATTTGTTTAGGGAAGTGCTGTGTCTTGCAGGTAGTATAAATATCATGTGTCACTGTTGCTATGGTGTCTGTTTGTCTATGAAACAAGAACACAAATAGTCACACAAAAGCGGAACAACATTTTGTTTTATAAATCGTGGACTGGACAATTTTGCTTTCTGCTGAATTTTTAGAAGTAGCTTGAAAAATCTGCCTGTTTTCTCCATCGTCCAGGGGGAAATCTTGTTCACTTGATTCTCCCTTTGCAATTCTCCCCCCTCTGGGAATGTTTTACTCTCAGATTTCAAGATACAAAGAGAGACTTGTAAAAACTGATGACAAACTGATTCTGGGAGTATTTGGAGGGGTGAAGGTGGGGGTGGGGAGAAGCACCTGAAGAAGTATCCATAAAAACCTGGGCCCCTATTGTTCAGCTGACTGTACAATTTTCTTTGTAAAAGAAGAGGGAAAAAAAAATATCACAACTTCAAAAAAAAAATGTACAGTAAAACTCTGTAAATGACAGGCACTTCTTAAATTCAGTGTCTTGATTTTTAACCAACTCAAAAAGGATCATATAGCTTAATAAATAAGTTTTTATGCTGAAGAATTACACCTGCTGAGGTAACTATGTGCAACTAAAAATGAAAAAGGTGTAGGGAGAGAATAAACCAGAAAGATTCTTCTGGCATTTCCTCTGAATTGATGCCTTTTTTTTTTTAATGGTATAACACAAATCTCCAATAAAACAAAGCACATTACATAGGCTGCTGAGAGTTAAAATCTCCTTTGTACACTACATTGACCACAGCACCCACAGGCACCACTACAATGTCTCTCTATGAATGGGACAGCTCGCCATATGGATGCAGACACTGAACAAGCTGTACAACTCTTGGCGACAAGTGCCTGGGGGACTGTCCTATATTAGCACCACCTGTGCTGTGGAAATTGTGCTCTGTACATGAAATGGCATTTAAGGACCCATCAGGATGTTATTTTTGAGTACACACAAAAGGAAAATCACAGTTAAGAGAATTCTCTGGCTAGCATATCTGTTGCTCAATTCCTGAAATAGTTTCCCAACGGAATAGTTATCTTCTTTATTCACACAGCTTGGAATGACAAGCTGGAACACATAGGAACAATTTCCCTTTGTGAGCTTACACCATTGTTTTAATGAGGAGAATATACTTTATAATATACTTAGGCCTTGACTGATTACAAAAGGAGAAAAAAGAACTTTAAGAAGACTATACACATGGAACACCATCATTTGCATTACCCAAATGAGTGGTAGCTTGCTTCCATGGAGAAACCAAGAGAACCATGCTGTCAAGCAAAAATGAAGGAGGGGGGCATCTCTGCCAGTCCCAGGAGACAGGTGCAAGCTAAGATTTCCATTCAGGCAGCCTCCACATTTCTCTTAACTACTTCAGATTTACAATAAGTTCTCGACCCTCTCTCTGCCCCCACAGTTAATGAAGGACCAAGAGTTTTCAGAACCCCACCTCCCCCCCCCAGGCCTGTAAGCTGATAAAGACTGAGGAGACAGTTCTCCATACATAGGAAGGCAGGATCTCCCACCTAAGGTGTTTTGACAGGAGCAAACAAAATAAAACAAAAAGGCAAGGGTCTCAAAATTCATCAGAAAAAGAATTCTGCAATACCCGGTACAAGGAGAGATGTAGTTCTAAATCATTATGTCAAGGGGGAATCAGGCACAAGGGGAAAAACGTTCTTATAAAAGAATCTAAGAAAGTTTAAAAATAAATGCAGATACCGTTTGGAAAACGAATGTTACCATGTAGTATAAATTATGTTCTTTTTATAGAAAAGCTTTTTTTAGTCATTAAAACACAATAAATCACAAAACACGAGAGTCTAACAACAGTATGTTACCTTTAAATGGCACTCAGCATTTTATATGTGACACTATGACAGCTGCTGAACAATAGTAGCTGATTTTTATCATTCAGCAACCAAAGACAAGAAAACCAGTAAACTTCTCTTCCCAGAGTCCAATATCTAAAGATAGTCTTCTATATTCCCTGAATGTCTGAGTGACAGAAGAGAACTTAGCACTACATTTAGTCCCCCAAAGAGTCTTCTCACCCATCCAAGGGCACCAGCAGTAATTGATAGCATACAATAGCAAAGAGTTATGACAAAATTCAATATTTTAATTAAATTAAAAACATGGTAATAATTTATATCAGCTTTCATGTTTGGTGAGGACACTTAATTAGACTCTGGATGCTCTGAGAGGTCAATTAGTCTAGTGAAAATAATTCAGAGTTTGAAATAACATAAGCCACGTTCAAATCTGAGCTTGGCAACTCACCACATGCTACAACCTTGAGCAAGTCATTTTACCAGTTTGTGCCTCAGTTTTCTCATCTGTAGAATAAGGAGATTAGACTGGGTAGTCCCTTTTTTACTCTATATCTAACAACCCATGATTTTGTACATTTGCTACCCTATTTAATTAGGGAAAATAATCAAATCACTTCACACCGAGCTATGTGAAGTAAGTGTAATCAGTGTTCATGGCTTAGATACTGAAGCTATCATGGTATGCATGCCATGGTCATACTCTGTAGCTCTCTACTCCTATTCCTACTTTTGCCTCCCTCTAAATGTTCCATAGGGTCCATACAAACCAATGGGACATCTTTATACCAACTATTCAACTCAACCTTCCAACTGTTATTTCTAAAAGGTACAACTGGACAAAGAAAGAGAGAAAAGATTCAGGATTGCTGTTTGGCAGGAAGATGAGATCAGGTGGGGAGCAACAATGGCAGGTGGCACTTAAAAGAATCCTGTGAGTAAATACTGACTCTTCAGGCAATACTGTCACCAATCAGTTATTTTGCAAGAAAGCAGCAACTAGATAGTTTGGGACTGCCTCATGTTCTATCATCAGTGAAGATGAAAAAAAAAAAAAAAAAAAACATTTCCCCCTGCCCCACAAACAAACTAAAACCATAAAAAAAAAAAAAAAGTTACACTATAACAGAACACAATGGCTTTTATTATTCACAAAGTAGTACCAAATATATTGAAGGAAGTGGGGAAGATCAGAGGCTATGCCGTGAAATATACAAACTATTTCATTCTCCTTTTAAAGTAGATGCTTGTGATACTTTCTATAAACAAATCCCTGGCAAGACTATGTATCAATACCGGGAGATATTTAAATGCTTATGTATCTCTGCATAGATCCATATATATATTATCTATCAGTCTTTCTTTATTTATCTATCTTTGTGTTGATACACCCCACCATCCAGCTAAATCTCTCCCTATACCTCTGGTTTCACTGATGTAGGGAACTCCCCTCCCTTTTCTCATGCAGTTTTGTAACTGGTTCCTAATTTATCAGCTCCAAAAAGCTGTCCAAAAAGCTATGTCCAGAGTCAGACAGATATGTTGTATCAGAAGTAGCATCTGAAAGCAGGTCCTAAGTTCCTGGCTCCGAGATAATTTTTTAATCATCAGACTAAGCAATTTCTCTTAACATTCCAGAACATCCATCTAAATGTGTGCTTTTATGGCAAATGTCAATACTTCACTAACTATTCAAACATCCAAAACAATGTATACCAGGAAGAAAACCTCAGGTATATGACTGGCAAAGTTCATTGAACTTATTTCTAGAATCTTAAAAATGCTTCCGGTGAGAGTTAGAAATCCAATATCCCTCAAAAGTAGCAAAATGTCTGATAATTTCTTGGGATCCTTCAGGTCTAACAAGCTGTCATCATTCAAAGACCTTTGAAAATACTTTAATAGATTTTTACACATAGATATGAGTACATATACATATAAGTGTGTGTGTGTGTGTGTGTGTGTGTGTGTGTGTGTGTGTGTGTGAAATCTCTGCAAAACACTGATGGGAAAATACTCCAAACAATTCTGATTACATGAAGAGAAATCTTCATAGAATCTTAGATCAAGAGATGGAAAGGACCTCAGAAGCTATCTAGCTCAATCTCCTGATTTTATAGATAAAGAAACAGACCCAAGAGAGATTAACTATTTCCCCCCAAACTGAACAGATAGTAAATGTTACAGGTATGAAAGGGACTACAAGTCCCTATAGGTAGGGACAGGTAGGACCCTAGTCCAATAATTCTGAAGTCAATCATCTTTCCACTGTGCTTAGAGAAACACCTAGTAAAGGTAGAAGAGTCGGTACATCTAAGTGGCATGAGCATCAAGGCTGTCCATTAGAAACATTTGCAACCATATGGAATATGGGGGGATAAATGAGTCACTTAACATAGAGCTATGTGAAGCAACTGAAATCATCACTTATGGGAAGCTTAACCTTTGGGATATATGCTGTGATTTACATGGTTTGGCTCGCTCTGTTTTTTCCTAATGATCACCCTAGTAATCAGGAAACTAGAATGGGTATATTTTTAAAAGCTTTTAATTAGAGCTAATATCAGGAATACCAGTTAATATGTGAATTAAGAGCCAAGGGAAATAGATATTTTAGCTGGCCGGTTTATTAGTCTACTGCTCACCTCTCATCTTCTTCCCCATTGGAAACAAGTCTTGGATTTTAAATTCCTACTGCAAACCCTACCCAAAACTGTCAGGATTTTACTCATCAGAACAGAATTTAGTCAAGTGGTAAATATCACAACCATATTCAAAAATGACTTGGATTTTGAAAATGGTCAGCCCAGTAAACAGAGAATGCATTCTGATCTAGTCAAATGTATGTCTGGAGGCAACAAATAGAGAATGTGAATTAAATGAAAGAGCCATGAAGCCCTGACCAAGCAAAGGGATTGAGAGGTTATTGTCAAGGAATCCTTGAAGTCAGCAGCCAAGTGGAAAACGTCAGTGAGGCACCAATCAGCACGATGGCAAGTAGGAAAGAGGGTTAGAACACAAAGGGAAGACATTGTAATTGGGCAGGAGGCAGGTTAGACCTCATAGAGGAAAGTGCTTTGCTTGAGTCACCCATCCCTGAGAAAGTAATGTTGTACTGGGAAATAAGGTACCACAATCACTGGCATTACAAGGTTTAAAAAACATTTTTTTTTCCCATCAAAAGCTTAAAAAAAAATAGGACAATTTTTTTTTTCCTAAGGAAATAAACTTAAGGTAACTGATTAGAAAATGTTCACAACCACAAAAAGGCTGGTAAAATAGCAAAAGAGTGGGAATAACTGGAAAAACTACTAGTCATAAAAAGCTGCATAGCAATCACCTAAAATAAAGAGCATTTAATGTTTTAAATGAAGAAATAGAAGGTTACTGAGCAAGACAGGAGCACAATTAAAGGAGATGGTCTTATTTTTATAGGTATCCTTTCTCTCTCTCCCATTCAATTATTTCACTCTGTGTATGTGTATATGTATGTATGTATGTGTACTCCTGCACATATACTATATACGGTTTTAAAATTTAAGTGATTTATCTTCTGTGAGTTATGTCCATGTTGAAGGACCTAATGAATAGGTACATCATAAGTAATTTAAGTTTTATTTTTAATTTTAATGGAAGAAACCTTTGTCCTTTTCACACAGGCAGTAGAGTGCCTGCTTTGATTCATCATAAACTAGTTTCTACCTGAAATTTTGAATGTTAATGTTTAAACTTATAAGCAATGTTGTTATTTTGGTGGTGGTTGTATAATATGATGTTACAAATGACTGCTTTTTACAATTACATATCAATTTTGAGACAAGAAAATCACAAGAACCAGACTAGCCTTAATATTTTTATGCCATTTGCTTTGCAGTGTGTTGACTTTATTTACTTAAATTCCTGAATTTGGAATTTCTAAAATATGATAATGGGCAAATTTTAAAATGATGTTTTATGTCTGAAAGTATCATGGTAAATATGTCAATCACTGCAAAAACCACTTATATTGAAGAATAAAACACCAGCAAGATAAAGAGGAGTTGGCAATGGCCCTTTCTGATTCTGTTTCCTGAATGTGAAAACTCTTTTTTTTCAGGTACTGACAACTGAAGTACATTTATTGCACTGAGTGAATTTATGCCTAATCAGCACCATAAACATTACCGAATTGTCTGAGTAAAATCGGAGCATGAAATGGAGAATTAGTGCTGAATTCTAATGATGCTGAATGCCTGTGATTATATGAGGAAAGGATCTTAACAAGCCTTGATTTGAGCTTTGGCATCTGCCTCACAAATCATATGAAATGTTCATCCTTTAAAAGTGCTGAATATTGATCAATGTCTCTGCGAAGCACAACAGGGAAGTTGGTCTCTATTGGCAATCTTTACCAAAGTGTGTGTGTATGTTTTTTTTTTTTCCTTCTCTACACTCAAGGGTTTACCCTGAATGATTTAATTATAATTTTCCTTGTGTAAGACAAATTAAAGAGGAGAGTAGGAGTGTCACGCCAAAGCAGATTATTTATCTCCTTAACAGATTGCTGTGCACCAAACCCCAGAGCTGCTGCTGCTGCTGCTGCTGCTGCCACTGCTGCTGTTTCCACCCCTACTTACAAAAAGCTCAAGAAAGTGCAGGACGAGAAGTCTTGGGAAAGGGAATTTTCCAAGTTGGGCATCTGTAGATTATGAGCTAGTGCTACTTAAATGAGACGTGGGCCCCACTCCAAAGCCCACCTCTTGTCCTATTGTTTAGGAAAATGGAGAGAAATGGCTCATACAAGGGGCTTTCAAGAAATGGGTTAAATCAAAACCCAACGAGATTTCCAAATGATGAAATATCCATTAAATAAGAGGTGCAAACAAATTAGGGAGCAGGGAAGAAACTTTCAAAAATAGAGACAACCTAAGTGGGAAAAAAAAAAAAAAACAACAACTACTGCTCCTCAGTTCTGAATAAAAAAGACAACATTATACATCATCACCAAATCAGTTTTAAAACCCTTTGTTCAGTGTCAAAACTTTGATGCTTTGTTTAGATGCCCCTAGTTATATAAATATTGGATTATTAGTCAGTAATCAATAATATTGCCCCAAAATGTTATTCTCAATTTCATTGACTAGACGGTCAAGCTGAGATTCAAAGATATGAAATAATTTGGCTAAGAAGCAAGATCTGCATTCATATCTTCTTGCTGTATGACCTAACTAACCATTAGCTCTGCTACCAGATAGTCTCAGGAATGAATGGAGTATTAAAAAAAAAAAAAAAAGTAGATGGAAATAGCTGACTAGTAACCTGACAGTTACATTAAGTCCATGAATTTTGCCCAGTATTTTGTAATTTACAAAATGTTTCCTTTCTCTCTTTTAGGTTCCCCTTTCTTTCCCTTGCCCAATTTCATTCCCTGTAAAACTACAATGTCAAAATGAATATTTTTCATTAAAATATCCCTTCCCTTCCTTCTTCTCCTCCCCCTCATCATGCTGTATCTTCAGAATATTGACACATTCAGCTTAACTTCTGAGGATCCAAATGAACATTACAGAATCACACCAACTTTCAGCTCCTGGAATTACTCTGCCTCTGCCTTGGATCCATTTACTCTTAAATGCACCTTGAGACATAAAAGGGGGCTATTCTTTTCCCATTTTCTTCATTGCTAATCTACCACTCTCCTATACCAACTACAGATATATATCCTTTTAGCGTGAAACTAAATGCAATGCATCTAAACAAGAAGAGGCTTGTGTGTCATACGAAATGTAGGCAGGCACCACAAGGGCCGACAGGCCTGCAACAAAAACCTTAAGTGCATCAGTGGGCATTCTTTGCTGTATAGTCTCCCGCTCTACTTATGGATAAAGATGTAATTCAATCACTCTCTACTAAATGGATGGTATAAGCCTTAGTACATCAAAGAAAGGAAAGGCAAGGCTAAATCTAGAACCTTTTATTTTATGCTATCTGAAGTTTTCCTTTCTGAAAATATTACAACAAAAGGCAACATAAACAGATACAGGAAGGAAGAGTGAAGCTTGACTTTTAGATGTAAAAATATGTCTACCTTCCCTTGACATCAACAGAAACTTGAATTCATCCAATGGTTCCTATTTAACACTGCCTTTATCCTATTCTATACTCCAAACCACTTTCAAGCTAATAAGCTTAGCAACTATTTAAATCACTTGCTTCCTATTGTTGTACCGATTTTAAAATCATCTAATAAAAGTGTGTCAGTTTTTTGAAGAAAATATTTGTATCACATATCACTGCAAACTTGTTACCAAGGGTACTAATTAAATATATGAAATATATAATGCAATATATATATGAAATGTTCTTTTTTTAAATCATTCTCTGTACTTATAAAGTGTTCCCCAAAAAAGAAAAAAAGTCTGTGAGTTTCAATAAATGTTGTTACTTGATAAATAAGATAAAACTTGATAAAAAAAAGACCATTAACATGCCTATATAAGAAGCAACAACAAAAAGATAAATTTAAAATATTTAAATTCAAAACACATTTATTCAATTCCTACTATGTGCCAGTCACTAAGAAAGGCGGTAGGGAGACAAAATGGGAAAGAAAAAAAATCCCTGTCCTCAAGAAGTTTATATTCTATTCAGAAACTTCTTTCAGACATAAATATGAAAGTGATACAAAGTATCCGCAAGCATAAAGATCTGAAAGGAAAATCATTTCTATGCATAAAGTACATAGTATTGGGTGCATAAAACATTGTTGTCAATTGATTACAAGTATATCTTGCATTTCAATAGCAAGACTTTTAAAAGTATCTGGCATGTAGCACATGCTTAATAAATGCTTACAGCATGAGTGTTACTAGATGTAAATATGCACACCTTTCATTTGAAGGACTATTATCAAATCTAATTAATAATGTGTTTTGGATGGATTATTAGATGTCCTGAATTTCAAACAATCTTGGAATGTTTGGTTTTCCCTTCCAGTTTTGTATTTTGTGTTTCCCTGCTTAATTGTAAATAGAGATTTCAAGAGAAAGGCTCTAATGTCTTCCTTCCTTTCTCTTTCTCTTCTTTGTTTAGTATAGTACACCTTATATATGTATATATGGTAGGGCCTTAATTAAGTCAATATCTGATGAACTGAATGCGATGTGTTTTTAAATATAAACTTTCAACATTTTCAACAACAAAAATGGTAGTAATGAAACATTTCAATTGATTTTAAAATGTTTTAATGATATTTAATGGTATGTTGAATAATATATAAAAGGTTTATAAGATAAACAGAAACTAAAATCCATAAAATTGTTCTCTCTCCTCCCTTCCTCTCCTTCCATTTTTTTTAAACCTTCTTTGGAACTTTGGATGGTAGCTTCACTCATCAACTTGATAGCTAAGGTATCAAATCATGAGAAATGACCAGACAAGGCCCTAATCTCCAACAGGACCATGCACCACATTTGCAGCCCACTCTGGCTGCATTTGCCTGTTCTCTTCACAAGAAAGCTGAAGAAAGGATCACAAAATATCCTGCCGAAACAAGTGATAGAAAGAGGGGGCTCTGAACAAAAGCAAAGTAATAAGGAAAAAAGCATCTTGTGGTCCCTTGCCATAAGCTCTGGGGTATGTCTACATTAGCACTAATTCCATGTTGAAGAAGTGAAAATAATTAGATGCTTCACACCACAGTCTATATTGAATAAATTCTTAAGTCATTACATGGACATTCGCATCACGTGAATCCAATTAGAGATCAGTGAGATATAAAGAGGTATTTTAAACTCTCCCTCTTCCCCCCCCAAAGAGCTGCTTATTGAATATAGGACCAGGATACAGCCAAGCCTCGGTTCCTACCTTTCTCTTTTAGGAGTATGGACTGTTGCTAGCTGTCCATTTGTGGAGGCATGGGGGTTCATTATTAAGGAGGTCTTGGAAGGTGCAGAGGAAGTGGTGACACATGTGGAAGACAGATCCAAGCTGCTATGGTTGTTGCTCGGGGTTTCTTCCGCTGGATGCGAGCTTGTCACTTCTTTCCAGAGCTGCTGCAGTTCGGCTGGAATCATGCCTGAAACAAACAAATTGGATAATTAAATCAATTAACAGCTAATTCCGTCCTCTTCAAACAGTAATTAAATCAAAGAGTCAGTAAACAAAGCCCAGTGTTAGGGTTTTTTTTCTTTTGAGTGCGAGCGCCCGTTAAAGACTTCATACTTTACTGTTAAAACCACTCGGCCTCTAACATGGGATTCTCGTCGATCCACAGCTACAAAGGCAATTTTAAAATCGGGTCCTCATAGTATGTCGGGAGAGACAAGGGGCTGTGGACGTGTGGGACAACCCGATCACCGAACAGATCAGAATTGAGACCAAGCCAAAGGAAGAGCTCGTGTGAATGAGGTCACTCAACGGAGCAGAATTGGGACTAGAAACTCACCACTTGGAGCCAAGCGCTTTTTCCATCATCAGTGTGGCTATGATTTTCTTATGACACTTGGCCTGGATGCCTTCTAAGGTTCCTCCTAGTCTGAAATCTACTATCCTATGAGTAGATAGTAGATTTCATCCAAACTTTTGTTTCACTACTTTGGCTAAAGTGAATAACTAGTATCTTATTTTAAGACACAAGAAAGGACTCAAAATAAAATTATTCAACTATGGTATTATGACAACATGAACCACAACATGACTAATTTTTTGTGCTTGAGCCTTAAATGATGACAAATAGCTTTGTTATTAAATATAGTTTTTATTAATCATTTTTAGACATAAATTATGAATTCATATTGTCTTCCTGAAATGCTTTTCAAATTTTAACAGTCAAATTGATTATACTATGATTATTTCATTAACACACCTATCTTCCTCATTAATTTTGGTTTCTAGGACTGCTCACTTAATTGATGGATGTGTCTACTGAAAAACTGTATAACTTTTTATACAAGTAACACTATTATTACTGTCATTTCTTAGATCAATGCTAATGAGCCATTCAAGAGTAAAATGAAAATATTAAATAAGCTCTGGGTAATAAAAAAAATTGTTGTTTTCTAAAGGGGTCAAAGTGGACAGAGGTTTTAAGACACATATGTCGAGTGTAAACTTGAATTTCCCAGCGAGAAGTAGAGACATTATCCATATGTCATGCTCACCATTTTGGGTGACCTAACCTTTAATCAGATGACACTTCTCTACTGAACCAAATTCCCCAATCCCACATAAATAAGATACACTTCATGTTAGGAAGCATACTAGAGAAAAATATTTACAAGGGCAACTGCAGGATGACAACATCCCTTGAAAGGATACCTAAAAATGGAACTCCTGCGTGTTTCAAGGCAGGCCTGTGGCAGAACTCCATTTCCAGGTGTTTTGGATCACTGTTCATTGTTTCAATCAATTGTAACACAGCCATCCTAGGAAATCTGCCATTTTCTGAATCTATAAAAGCAGTTGAAACTGGCATGTATCTTAACCAACCTAAGGTATTGAATTAAAGGAGAAGGCTGTATGCATTATATTCATTTGAAACACATAATAAAAAATGCCAAGGTCTAAATTTAATTTATTTTTGTCATTTAGAATACAATAGATAGATAATCATCTCAACGTGATCAGCCAAACATCTTTACTTTGCTAAACTGTTAAAGATTTTAATTATGCTAGCTTTGGAGAGCTCGGGTCTAATGAGGCGATAGACTCCAGAGAATCTAAGTGGTTAAGAACTGTGAAATGAGTCTGATAGGATTTTTTTATATTCACCGTGGATCGTTTGCATATCAAAGAGGAGTAAATTATTGCACAGCAGACCAATAACCTTCCCCGCCTTTCTGAGAGTGGCATTAACAAAAACAGTTGGTATCTGGTAACTATTCTCCACAAAAATGCGAAAATGCTTGAGTATTTGCAATTAATATATATTAAAAAGGAAGCTTCAATTTCTCCATTAAGTGATCAGATATTCCTAGAACATATCTACCCTTTTAAAGCTAAGTCATCTTTCTTTCATAAAAATCAAATGCCAATTATATTTTGATGGATTTTGTCCCAAATGAGCATTTAGTTATTAGACATATTCAATTATTACTTGTCCCCTGAAATTAAACCTCCGAGGCAAATTAAACAAAGAGAAAGGTCACTACCCAATCCTCTGTCCTGTTTTGCTGCATCTGGGCTATTATTTTCAAACACCTTGCGAAGTGACAGTGTGGGATGTAGGGATGTATTTTTAGCGAACATGCTTGACAGGACTGTCTGCACACTAACAATTACCTGTGAATACCACTGACCCTTACACTGCTGTTTACTCAATTGAAACAATAGTGAATAGACTCCTCTGTTGATAATACAGAATTAATATGAAACTACACAAGTCAACACCTCTTTTATTGTTTAGGAATAAACAAATATAAAAAGGATAAGTTTCCCATTTTTCAAAAGATAAACTACTTGATTTGGGGTTATTTTCTTTCACCTGGGGAAAATTCTATTCATTCACTGTTATCTGTATTTCTTCTGAGCAGAGAGACAAGGCTTGTAAAACTCTCCTGCCACTCCCTCCATATTGACCTAGCAAATGAAGACTAAAACACATTGTATCACTATCAGTTCTACAACTAAGATCCTTTTCCCTGGGGTGACCTATTGCAACATTAACTCAGGTTTAGAGAGAGAGAGAGAGAGAGAGAGAGAGAGAGAGAGAGTGTGAGTCAGTCCATCTTTCAACTGAGGAACTTAGAAAAGTTGGATTAAAGAAATATCAACATTTTTTCCCGGCCAAATTTCAAAAGTAACAGTTATTTTAATTATAGTATCCTCTTCTATAAGGTAAGAATCTGATGTCATAATTTAACAAGTGACATCAGACATGCTTGGGGGTAGTCAAAGCAGTGATCTCCATGGTTGCTATAATTAGAAAATAACATTAAGCTTCTGGTTCAATGAATACATCAAAAGATGCTCATTTGACAGTCAAGATATCCTGATAGCACTAAGACAGTTGAAAGGAAAGCTAGTCACTGATCAGACTAAATGGATATCAAATTTCCAGAAACTAAGCATTTCCTCCAAAATGATGTAGGAGAATAATAGTACCAAGTTAAAGAAATCCATTAACAGGTACACAATAAAGTGTATAATTTGCCTATCTACATTTCGCACTTCAAAAATTAGAAGGTCAGAATATTACTGAATTTGAAGTGAGGATAAAAAAAAAATAGTGCTGCCCTTTAGGAATCAGAGTAACTACAATGCAAAACAACAGTGATATGCTAATTATTTAAGGTGGAGGAGAGTTGCAAATGTAATCTTAAAAGAAAACCTGTCCATTTTGCAATAGAGAAAGAAGGCCATCACTCATCTCATAGAGCCATTTACTATAAAATAGCTTCAAAGATTACATAGCTCATACTCTGTCATTTTGGAGATCCCTTTAAACATATTTTAACATATTTGGGGTGCACAGAAAACTGGTAATCCTAAAATAAAAACATCTTCGGTTTGTTACTAACTATACATCACCAATGATTTTAATGCATGGTCTCAGCTCCTTATCCCTCCCCCTTCCCCCATTTTTTTTCTCTCCAGGACAACTGGTCCTCTTCATTATAAAAGAAAATGCAGGCACGGGTTTAAAAAATGTATGTTGTGGGGACAGTTGACAGATTACTGTTCATGGAACTCAATTTCACAACCCCAGGTATCACCGGCTCAAAGACAAACAGAGTTGATCAACCTTTTTTTGTCCTTGTACATCCATACCCAGGTGACCATGTTCAAGCAAGCAGAAAGTTGATTTAAACCTCGTAATGACATCAGTTTTAAGCCATCATCTCTCTGATAAAAAAAAATCATGTTGTCATCCAACAGGCCTGAATCCTCAAGGTACTTCAAGAAAAAGGGGTAGAGGGGGTGAGGTCCAAATGAGAAAGTGCCCCTACTTTCCCATGGGTTGTCAACCACACTCAGTTCATTTCCCTGAAAGGGCTTGACCCCAGAAGCACCTCTGTTTATGTTTATGTGATCTCGGGCACACTCAGAGGCACCCCTTAGGTTTTAAATATGCTTTTTCCTCATGTTGTAGGGGCTAATAGTTCTCCCAGACTGCTAAGCATATCAATCAATGCCATGACTGCCGAATTACCTACTGGTGTCTCTGATGTGTTACCGCACAGATTACACTTCATGCATCACCACATTCATTTCTTTCACATTACACGAGCGTGTCTTGTCACTGCCCAATTGGCCTCTTTTGGACAGCTTAACTGATGTACTCTAACAATGAACCTTAGTGAGCAAACTTAATAGTGTAGGAGCTGTGGGAAAAATGAGAAAGGGTGAAGCTTGAGTCCAGTGGGTGTGTAAGAACAGCCTGTGATGTTTCCAACAATAAACCTAAAGGTGTAATTAAAGCACGTTTTAACATTTTGCCAGCCCAAGGCACATTAGCCTATGTGCCCTTTCATTTCCTTTTGTATTGCTCAGTTACCAAATCTTCTATTTTGACAGCAATGCAGGGGGTGCTGATTAAATATCAAGCATTTGAGCCATTGATGTATAAATAGGGGGTGAGAAGTTTGAGGAAGAAAGAGTTTCAGAAAATGGAGAAAAGACTAGGATTTTGAAGTTAGAAAAGAGACAGATTGAAAAAAGGTGTGGCCAAAAGTGTCCAGAAGAGATTCCCCTACCAGGATCCCTCCCTGAGTCCCCAAGAGATAAAACTTTCTGAATCCCCCATTCTCAAAGCAGCATGCATACTGAAACTTTACTATTTTCTGGTAACCTAACTTCTGAAGATAATTTGGTACTATTTGCAAATGTCTTTAACTTATCATCCAGTAAGACAGTATATAAACACACAAACAAGAAGAGGAGTGTGAGATGGTTGAATCAGTGAGGAGAAAGCTTAAATTTGCTTTGATCTGGATTAATAGAACCCAAAATATATTTAGTAAATACCTACTATGTATCAGGCAATGTGTTAAGCACTAGCGGTATATTAATAAAAAGAAAAATAGGCCACCTTCAAGGAGCTTACAATCTAATGGGGGATAGGGAGAAGGATAACCCACAAAAGAAGATAGAGGGGCAAGCTTTTTTGAGTTGTGAATAATTTATCCAGTTAGACTAATCACTCAAGCTAACATGACTCCCTGAAAACTGCTCCATTTCCCATTCAAACTTTACGTCCAAAGGCTTTAGAATAAAATGTAGACCAACAGAGGTTCTCAAATGTAATTAACCCAGTTCAACAAAACTTTGTTGTCCTTTCTTGAATCCTAACATTTCACAAAGTTAAATTGAGGGACGTTAACTATTAATGGAAATGCATGGTATTGAAAAGTCATGAATTAGGATTAAACCATTCTTAGAACAATCTTACATTAGAGTTTCTCTAGTTATGAAGTTATGAAGTCTCAAATATTAAATACTGTTTGTAAAATAAAACAGAGGATTGAGTTTGGGCAAATTATGAAATAAAGAATGTTTTTTAAAAAAATGTTGAAACCATAAAATAAAAATAGTTTTTCCAAACTTAAAAATTTGGGGAAATGTTCTATTTAAGCATCCTTCTATTGGATTAATACACCATGAATCCTATGCAATGTGAAATTCTAAGCTAATGATTTGATTCTTTAAGCTTGAGTTTGCAGCTTTAAGTCACATCCTCTACCATGATCTCACTTTCTTTGTAAGAGGAAAATCTTGGATTGATGAACAGGTTCTTGAGTGATGAATTCCTCATCATATCTGAGGCTGTTCTGATCCCCTTCTTCAGAACTTAACACGTACCTTGCGCAAGAGGTTGGAGGGGAAGGGCAGGCTGTCCAGGCTGAATGGTTAGCAGACCCTGACGTTGCAAGGACAGGAGGTGTTGTTGCTGTAACTGTTGCATCTGTAAGAGCTGTTGTTGAAAGGCCAACTGCTGGGTAGCTGCCACCTGCTGTTGCTGTGGCTGCAAGAAACCAGAAATGGGGGGAGGGGTGGAATTAGGTAGGTCTTTCCCAAGGATAGGCAGAAGTATAAAGTTTTTGAGCTTCTCAACATCATTGAATATTATGAAATAAAGAACTCAGTGTCACATGCTCTGTTGAAAGCCCACAGAATAGTTTATCCATTAAAGGAGCCTGGTTAAATTAATTTATTACCTGTGCCACATCTCACTTGACAATCAATCATTAGTCCATCAGGGCTACTTTTTCTAACATCTTGAAAATCTAGATCTTTTATTTCAGACTTCAGCTTCTAAGACTTTGAACATTTTAATTGTTCTCATTATAAATAGGATTTGAGTTAGTCTCCTCCAGAGGGATTTGAACCCTGAACCTTTGAGGTGTAAAGGAACACACTGCTCTACTCCCTCCTCCACCAGCAGAAGCTTTTAACTACTCTGTTTATCACTTCTGACATAAATAAATGAGAAAAAATCAGACCTTTGAAGAAGAAAAACTTCATCTAATATTGTTAATTAGCCATGACAAACGATGAAATAACATTGTAAATCTTTCATAGAAACAGCCACTAGATTTTAATTACACACATTCATAATTTAGCAAACAACATCTTACTTGAATGTGAGTATGATATGTACAGTACTCTCAGCTTCATATCCCCCAATTTCTGTTTAGTTAAGAAAGCCCCTAGGTTTGTTGCTCATCGTGGATTTTTTTTTCCTTCTTTGTTCTCTAAAAACCACATGGAAGGCTTTACATTATGATAAATATCTTTTTGCTTATTGTACTAATGACAGAAAACTTTTGTTGTGTAAAACATCAATACACCACGCCAGCATTTAGGCGCTCCCTGTGCTAGCCAAAAAATTAAAAAAAAAAAAGAAAAGAAAAAAAAAATTAATGTAGATTTCCTTAGTAATTATCTGAGTGATAGAAAGATAATACAGTGCAGGAGTACAATAAATAGAAGGAAATTATCTAATATCCCTAATCTGCTAGGAATCATACTAAGGTGGAGGTCTTATCCACATTATGGATAACAATTATGGAAAGAAAATTAACCCTTCATCAACTGCAGTCAAAAGAGACAGGTAAAGAAAGAGATACACTTAACTGTCCTAATGATTATTATTTTAAAATATCATAAAGATCATATTTTATATGTGCTCCTGAAAGATTTTAAGGGACTATCAACCCTTTTGGTTCTTATATGACCTTGCTTAATAATTATACCTTGGAGAATAATTATATCCCACTTGACCTAACTTCCAGTCTTATCTGGCATATACATAAAATAGAATATATGTTTTAAATCCTTCTAACTGAACGTTCAAAGAAAGAAGGAAATGTTGTTTTCCTTTTAATCCCCAAGTAGTTTATTTTACAGTAAAAAGCCATCATTCTCATATTAGCAACCAATTTCAGACTTACTACCATGCCACTGGGAAAGTTAATTGAGTTTCACTCCAAAAAACAAAATCTATAGCACTGACAACAAAAATTTAAATAAATTTAAATGAAAAGCCAGTGTTTTCATTTTAGGAACAGCATGCATAAAATGATCCAATTGTTTTCACTCTTTTCCAAGTTATCATATTAATGTAAAACCCAATGATAGTTATATTCATGTCAAAAATATTTTTTCACTTCTTCAACAGATATTAATTCCTAACATTCCTCTACCTCCCCTCTCCCCACCCAGTCAAAAACATAAAAAAAAAAAATGGATTCAATTTTCTCTAGATTGAACATAACCTTTTGGGAGTCCCCACCCTTTTATAAATTAAATGGCTAAAATTATTTATTTATATAAAATGACTGATGGCCTCTCTGTTGTCTCTGCAGCTATCCTAGGAAAGGCTCATGAAAGCTCTGTACATCTGAAAAGCCAGGATATAAAAGTATACAAGGCCCATTGTCCAAGAAAGAATTTAAAAGCAACACACGTTGCCAAACTGTGCTCCCCACCCAGTTACCAAACACAGGATACGAGCAAGTTTGTTTACTTCTCACAATTGAATGCATACAAAAAAGGTCCCAGTGCAGTCCTGTTGTCAGGTCAGTAGTCAGTGTTAAAATGCTGAAATATCCTGATAAAACTTGCATTTTTGATCCCCTCCCTAAAGCTTCTGTCAAAGGTCTGTTTTCTTTTCTTAGGTTACTCCCCACTGCCTAACATAAACTGTCATAACTGCTCGAGGATAAACGGCCTTTTTCAAACAATCAACTCACCCTAGGCTCAACTACACAAAATGGAATTCTTCTTCTCCCTTGATTTACAATTAATTCTGCCTATTTTCCACATCAATCCTGTCAAATATTAATGAGCAGTTAGGCCAGCAGCTACAATGGGACAGTTTCCCTCCACACCACCACCTCCCTAGAGTATTCACTGAGTTAAGACTTAGGTCCTAAACTCACGCTGGACCCCAAATTTGGTCTGGAAATACATCTTTACAACTTTTGAAAAACTGGGAGTAAAAGGTATATTGTTCTGTTAAAGGTCAAGTCTCTTACTGAAGAAATACGTAAAAGGGAAAAAAAAAAAAAACATAAAAACAAGGGAAGCTGTGGAAGTCAAAGGTACGTACGAAATTACGAGCCACTAATGACCAGGGGATTCGGTAAATTAATACACTTGTTCCATCTGTCGACATCCAAGTTCAAACCTTGTTAAAATCATAACCACCAGTCCACATCATGAAATTGTAACCATGTGACTCTATTGTCATTTCTAGCACAAAAGGACCACCAACTGAATAATAATTTCAAGAGCTTGCCCTCCACTAAGGAAAATAAGGATCGACCTAACTGAAAGACATGTGGGATGAGATTCACCACTGCAACAGGCTTTTGCCAAATCTATCTGTACAGTAAACATAGAGTCACTCCAAGGAGGCAGGTCTCCTTGTCCTCCTACAGCCTAAGCAGAGAAAACATCCCCCTCCAAAGTGTTCTTTATGTTCAAGTTTGCACACAAACAGCATGGCCAGGCCAGAGCACGCTAAGCCAAGTGTGTCTGGAGACACCGAAATGCCACCGCATTGTCTCACTTTTCCTTCTTTCAACCCAAATTACGGTGTGATTGTTTTTCCCCCCAGAACTCAAAGCCCTCATCTTTGTCTGGGGATGGTCTCCTTTCTGACAACAGCAATTGAGTCGAGTTAACTTTTATCATTCATTCTGCAGTGTAACTTTCCCCTTCAACTTTCTTTATCTGCCCTCAGAGCCCATCTGAACTTTCATGTTCTCCCAGCATGCAGGCGTGCATTCCCAACTATGTCTAATAGACCAAATAAGAGGTTAATAAGAAGTGGCAACAGAAAGAAAAAATCCAATCGCTGGTAACTGATAAGAATGACAGTGGCAGCCCTTTATTGTTTGTCTTCAAATATCGAGTTAAAGATCTTTAAAAAACTAAATTTTGACGCCTTTGAAAAGCAAGAAGCACAAAATAACAACAGGGGGTTATTGCCTGCCAGCCACAGGGGAGAAGCTCCGGAATTCTTCTTCTCCCTTTTGAAGGCTGTTAGAAATCGGATTCAAAAAAGCAACAGCAGAAGGAGAAAGCCTCTTGAGGCTGTAGCCATTTCCTGTGATCATGCATAATGTGCTTCAAAAGTGAGTTTTTACCAATTCTGTTGATCAATTGCACCTCCTTCATATTCCCTCTTTTTTTTCTGCTGTGTTTACATCTGATGTGACTCAATGACAAGCACTGTCTGAGACTGTGAAACAGGCCTGTCATGTTGATTTATGGGCGCATCAAACCACGACTTGTCCAAACTGAAGCTCGCAGTTCATTAATTAGAGAGTTGTGACTTTGAAGTCAGCTTTCAGACTGTGGTTTTTAACATTTGGCTTAATTTATATGCTCTTGAATGTGGATCTCTAAGGAAAAAACTGAAATTCCCTTCTTGTCTTTGAACTTCTTTTGACCGCACAATAATCATTTCTTTGTCCAGAGTGATGCCTGCATCCCAGAGTCATTAACGCGCATTGAACTGCCACTGATGAGTAAGCCCTACTGAATTAGAAAAACAGCCAGCAAAACAAAGCTGAGAGCATTCTGCACAGTGATATCTCACAATTACATGCCTTCCCTCCCTGTGCCATTTCCATTTTAATTACTGTTAGTCCTTTAGATTTACATTTTAGACACTTTTTAATCTGTTCCCTTTTTATTATAGCAGCACCCGTTACCCACTATACTTAAGGTTGTGTCAGCATTTTCATTATAACATTTCCTCCCCACATCCCTCTGCTCCCCCCCCCCAAACTCTCTGAAGCTACCAGCACCACCACCACCATAATCACATCCCCCCACCCCAAAACAAGCTTCGCCTTCGGGGCTTTATATCCAGGTAGCAAAAATGTAATCCCAGATGAAAACTTGGCAAGGAACAGGAGATTTCCCAAATTTGGTGGAAGGGGGACTGAGTGGAAAGAGAGAATAATTAAGTCATCCTCAATATGGAAAATTAGTGTAATTCAGCAACTTTCACATGAGGGATCATGATATCTAAGATGGACACTAGTACTTTCTCATTCAACAATGTCCCAATTAGTCAAGATGGTTCAGAGGCACAAAGAAGTCATTAAATAGGAATTTACACCAGTTATCGAATTACGACTTCTACTATCCCCAAAAGGACTGTTCATCAACAAGAAATATCTAGCATGATAAAACTACCTTCAAGAGCAGGTAACATAATAATAATGCTCAGAAGAGCGCTATAATCTGTCACTCTGAAAAACACAGCGGTATGCTCAGATTTGCGCCAAAGCTGAGAAAGTTGGTTCTCTACTTCAGGGCATCACCATTTATATGTTAAGAAAAAATATCAAAGTGACCAGTGTTGAACATTTTTAACCTATATTGACTTCTTTTCAGGACAGTGGGCTTATGATTTGACTACTTATTATTTAGAATGTGTCCATAAAATTAGAGAAGAAAAAAAAAATGGGAGTTTTATGGTTAGAGACCCAGAGTATCTGACCATCTTATTGAACTCTGTGACTGTCAACTCATAATAAGATGGTTCTGAAGGAGAATTATTTTCTTTAACGTACAATATGGCAAACGTCTGGCTCATAAACACAAACTCCATCGATGGTATTATATAGTTTCACCTTTTCCTCCCCCATAAATTCCCTAAATAATCCATGTGAATGGAGGAAGACTTAAATATCTCTAAGGAAATCTGGGCCCACAGTTACATTCCAAAAAGCAGCATTGAAGAGCCTATTCACAACACTTGTCCCATACTCACAGAACAAGGCAAATGTGGAGCAGGGCAGTAAAATATGTGGCAGCAAGCAAATGGAACACAGAAAAATTAGAGAGAAAACAGGACAATAACTCTGAGGCTGAAAGCTGAGTCCCGATACAGTCAGCTCAGTTGTGCAATCATTTAAAAGATGAATGACAGTTTAATAGCCACTAGACAGTCCTCTGGGATCTGTGGTTTGAAAGTAAAATATGTATTGTCTGTACCTCTTTAGGCTGTTTTCCAGCATGTTGTTGTTGTAAAAGTTGGAGCTGTAACTGTTCCTGTTGTTTTTTGTAAAACTCTTGAAGCTGCTGCTGCAAAGAAAAGCAAAAGATGCTAAGTAACCAAGTGGAGGAGCCAATTCCGTGTCCCTTTCGGTGTAATACACAAACTGTGATTTGAAAAATAGCATCCTTTTATCTGTAATGGTCTGACCTTTAGTTTGAAACTCAACAATAAATTCAGTGCACACTGACTATTCTTGGCATTATCGTCTGAAAAGTAATCTCCAAAATGAACTGATGAAAAACATACCATTTTCTACACAAACTAATTAAAATAAGCCAAGGAATGACCTTTGATTGTAACAACAAAGCGAAGATGCCCTTGTTGAGAGAGACTGGTAAATCTCTGTTGTGAAACACATCCATGCTTTCTAAATGAGAAGGCCTGACTGTGTTCAGTGCTGGTCAATACAAGCACAGACAATGTGGGTGCTCCTCTCTGCTTTTCTGCTTCCCCCTCCAACTCCCCCTTCTGCCACCATCATCACCACAGTCCTACTGATGTAGGACCTGCAAGGCTCAAACACACATCAGGAATGAATGCTCTATGTAGAGTAGCCAAATGACAAGCTGGAATAGATTCTAGTTTCAGCACAAGTGAATGGATTCCTGTAAAGCAGCACCTTCGGATGTGCTGCAACCATGAGGCTTCGCTCCTGTGTCAGAACACACACTTCCCCCATTTGGGTATTTGAATTTGTTGATAAGATAAATATTGGAAATGTTTAATAGGCCCATAGCCTTGAGTTTTTCCCCCCACTTACAACCTATTTAGAAGTCTCTCACCTAGAATAAATTTCAATAGGATCAAAGCTTTCACCCTCCAAGGGACCTAAGTCATCAGCCATTCTCCTCCCTCTCATCCCATTTCTCTTTTATAGCTATGGCCCAAGGAAGTGAAGTAATACTAATGATGATGATGATAATAATAATAATAGCTAGCACTCATATAATATTTTTGGGTTGGCTAAATGCTTTACAAATATCTCATCTGATTCTCACAATAACCCTGTGAGGGCATTATAATCAGTGCTAAATATTATTCACATTTTATAGAAGAGACTAAAAGGGTGTGACCTGCCCAAAGTCAAACATCTTAAGGAAAGAGCTGAAGCAGGAGTCAAACAAATCTCACTGATTCCAAGTCTAGCTCCCCAAGTAATACAGGTACAAAATGACAGGACCAGCAAAGGGAATCCTGTGCCTTTAAATCCAGCATCCTTTCCAGTGCCACAGCAAGAGCTTTAAAACTTGAACACCTAAGAAGTCCCTTAAAAATTCCAATTCTTAACTTAATCCTAAATTGGTACCACAAAACACTGGTGACATCTGAAACAGTTATTTATCAAGAGACAGAACTTCAAGTAATTATTTCAAAAACTTCCAGTGTTTTCTCTCTCTTCTCTTAAAATTTTAGCAACTAGAACTTGTCACTGTGTGAGGGGAGTAGGTAGTGATTGGGTGCAGGAAGTGGATCAGTGACTTCCCTGGTGAGGCTACTGTGCTTGTCTTATCAGGTGGCAAAGTTAATAGTTACCTGTTGAAGCATGAGTGCCTGCTGTTGCTGAAGCAGGACCTGGAGCTGCTGAGGGGTGAGCACTTGTTGCTGGAGGATCTGCTGCATTTGCTGGGGAGTGATAACTTGAGGTGTCATCATAGCCACTGACACAGGAACCTAAAGTAGCAATAAAGTAGAAACACTGAGCTAGGAAAACTTACAAAGAACCAGGATTTTCCAATCAGATTTTTAAACACTCATAATTCTACTTAGAGATTTACCAACTTTTCCTGTCAAATCAATTTTTCCAAGGGGAGGCCTGGTTACAAATCCTGTTGTGCTATTATTATAAGGCTGATAAAGCTCTTGTATCATTCACTGCTGCATCACATGGTCTTGCAAGGAGTAAAAGGGGAAAAACCTTTACATTGCTCAGAGTGAAGATAAAAAGCTCACTATTTGTTCTTGGGAAATATTCCTTTACTTCTTATGAACTGATCATTAAGAAGTTAACCAAAACGTGAGTTTTCCTTTACAGATCACAGCAAGTAGAAAACAAGAGCCAGGTGTCTGAAACCAATGTGATCTATGGCTTATCAGGAAAGTGACTTAAAGAAAAACCAGTAAAAACTCGGGCAAGTCAATTATCTCACCCCTGTGCCCATGTGAGCAGCAACAACTTCACTATGATGCTTCTACCACACCATATTTGCCCAGCATACAGATGTCTTCAATTCTTTCATTTTATGTAAGATACCATTAAAAGCTGCTTTCCATGACATTTCAGTGACAAATAGTTACAGTGATGAACTTGATAGCATTTCATATTTGCAACTGTTAACACGTTTCTGCACGGGCATCTTTGGAAGGAACCTGTACACTGTATCTGAAAGGATGATGTCTTGTTCAGATAAAACACTGACATTAAAATGACAGGCTGTCTTGGCCAAGGTTACACAAATTGTATTCAAGCGGATACCTAATGACAATGCTATGAATTCTGCAAGCTTTCTAGAATGTAATTTAGCTATTCAAAATAATCACTGCACTTGTGTTTAATTTGCAGACTACATGAGAACCATTTTGTCAGTCCCAGTAATGCAAGAAGACAATTTCTTGAGAAATTCCAGAGAGAGAGAGAGAGAGAGAGAGAGAGAGAGAGAGAGAGAGAGAGAGAGAGAAAGTAAGAATGAAAGAGAGGGAGAGAAGAGACAGAAAGAAACAGAGAGACACAGAGAGCATGAGAATGAAGGTAAAGACAAAATCTGTAAGACTTTAACAGTAATATTTAAGCATCTTACTTTTCTTTAGTTTCAAATCAAACATGTGACAGCAAGAAACTAAAAGCAGTAAAAGATCTACTTTGTTCAAAAGGATCTGCTGTCATCTCCTGTATTACAATAAAAGGTAATAACATGTTTTGCACTTTGCCAGTGCACCACCAAAAAAAAAAAAAAAATCAGCAGACAATAGCTGATCAGAAGAGAAAAGAATTTTTAAAAATCCTTCAGGAGAGCTATAAGCAATAGGGAGAAGTGCAGTATTAATTTTACGTAACATAATGTCTTAATATGCAGTTTCTCTTGACTTTTTCACATGATTTGTCCTGTCATTTGCAGAGCGAGCTCGCATCCCTAATTTCACAGTCATTATGCACTGATGTCCTGATTTCTCAGCATCACTAATTTTGATGAACTAAAATTGGTTCCTGAAGGTCAGATTCATGTACAGGGAACAGTCACCAATGTTGTTATGTATGTGTTTTGTGTGGGCACGTTTGTGTGTGTTAAATTTAAAAAAAAAATACAATTCAAAAAGAAAAAAAATACAGTTTATATTCTTATATTTCATTCACCCAGTACGAGAAGGTCATCAATGAATTCTTTGTATTTTGGCTGGCTTCTGAGTGTAGATTAAGACACAGTGTAATTTACAATAGACATGAATTTTTAGCACTGTCTTATATTCCCAAGAAAGACACAGAACTATGCATGACTATGCAGTTCATGTGCTCTCACACAATAAGTACGTATGAAGTGAACACAAATTAGACTTTATTTAAAATAAAAAGCTTATCACCTAATATCAATGCTTGCAATAGCAAATTATCACAATAATCATGACAAATACCCAAGAGACTATTAAAAGTTTCCTTTTTAATTGAACTCTATAAATTAATCCTTATTGTTTTAATTCATAAAGTTTTAAAATTTCTCATGTACACATATTTTGAAGAGCAAATGGTAATCCTGAGCTGCTGTTATTATCCCAACAAAAGTAGACTTTTACTTGAAATTTTTATTACTATATTTAAGTTTGATTAAGCAAGTAGCACAAGAAACATGCCTAAGTATTTTTTTTCTGTGCATTTCTTGGACTATGTACAATATAAATATTCTCGAGCCAGATTTTTGATGGTGATTAACAGGAAAACAGGCAGGAATAGGGTGGTGTAAAAATTAAACTGAGTAGACAAACACTAAAAATGAAAAGAAAAGATAGCACACCCTCACTCAGAAATACCTTTCTACAAAGAATTATACTGTTTTGCTAGAAATGTTTTACTACTCTTAAAAAGTGTATCTGCATCAGTGAGAAATACCCCCAGCACCTCTTGCCCCCCTTTATCTATGAAAATGAGAGAATCAAAAAGTGAAGGAATTATGGGGAATTTTTAAAAAATCTATTTCAACCAGCAACTCAAAACTCCTTTCCAATTGTGTGTATACGTGTGTGTGTGTGTGTGTGTGTGTGTGAGAGAGAGAGAGAGAGAGAGAGAGAGAGAGAGAGAGAGAGAGAGAGAGAGAGAGAGAGAGAGAGAGAAAGAGAGATTTTTTGTGGGCTTTCACATACATACAGGTATACTTCAGAAAAGCTAAGTGGACTACTTTGAGATCTCTCTTCTTTTCCCCTTTGGGCACTTTGCAGAAGATATGAGTAACAATGGTTCCAAGAAAAGGGGGGGGGGCGGGGAGAAGGAGACTGAATCACCTACAAACCAGATGATCAGTCCTTCAGTAATCTAAAGTTGGTAATAGTATTCTGATGCTTTTGAATTAGCTTTACTATCTGTAACCACATTTTTAGGCCAGTTAGTTCTGTGCCTCTAAAATGTGAGCTCTAGCTTTAATTTATAAATGCAATAAAACCTAAATTTATCCAAAGTTTCTGCTCCAACATATCATGAAAATAACTCATGGAAACCTTTAACAAACATATTCAAATGGACCAGAAATGACTGTATCCTTCCCCCCGCCAATGGGAAAAAAAAAAATTAAGCACAGTTTAAGACTTTAAATAGTTAAGAATTATGGCCTATATATCCACTCCCTTAACTCCCAATGTCCAACTTTTTCATGTAGCTAGTCCCTACTAATACTAGGAATCAAAGGGCATGCAGCACCAGCAATAGGCTATTATAGCCCACACTTTATTACCCATTACTACTGAGGTCATTAGCGGTAAGAGTGATTGTACTGGTCTTAACCTATTGATCATTGTAACTACTATCATTTAATCCCGTGTTGAATGTCTGGAAAGCTGCTAAAGGCACACAAGAGAGAGTGCTTCAGCATTGAGAAATATAGCCAAAGCTTGGAAATTACACTTTGATTCATAAAATCTAGCCAGTGGTTTAAATCAATAGTATTTAAAACAGTCATGTAAGTTCTTAACTACAGCTCTCTAATATTTATGAGTCCCTTTTTGAGTGTATTCAGTCAAAACTAAACTTTATTTTAGATACTGTGTAATACACTTTACAGTACTTTAGATAAAAACACTCATTTCTGAGGTTTTGTGTGTTAGAGAGCTCATACTTTAACTAGTAGTTCCAGCTAATTCTTGATTTCTCTCTCAAATGACAATTTAAATATAATGCAAAAAAAATTATAACCCCAATACTGCAACTGCCTTAACTATTTGAGTATATATAGAAATGAGTATGTTTTATGAGTGAACAATGAATCATAGAAGGCAGTTTATGAAGAACTAGAATAATTCTGTCTAGCTGCCTTCAGGGATCACAAATTCAAATTAAACTTCTGGCAGACATTTAAAGAATGCTAGCTTACAAAACTGATTTTTTTTAAAAAAGGGAACACGTTTTAGCTCAATTTTCAGAAGAAAATCATGAATTCAAAAATACACTTTATGATACATTGTTGACTGATCCCAATGGGGTGTGGCAGTTACCCAGGTGCACCCAAACCTGGCGGAGAGGGTAAAAATACAGCTGTGCTTTGGCTATCGGAACTCTACTAGTAGAGACCTGCTGTCATCTTAATACCATCAACTGCAAAAAAATGTCTTTAATACAAACTATTGCTGTTAAATAGCCTAAACTTCTGTGTAAATTCTACCTGATATTATATATATATATGTACATATATATATGATATATATATGAATAATCTCATAATATTTGGGGCTTGAACTAATAATAACATGTCTTTTCCCATCCCTTGGTGGGGGGGGATAAATGAGTGATGGGAGGGGCAAAAGGGGGAAGCTTAGGACATAAGTGAGAAAACAAGAAAGGAGAGGGAAAAGATTTAACAGCTAAACACTGAAAATTAAATGATCATCATTCCATCTTCTTTCTAAATGTAAACCAAAACAACCTCCAGCAGTGAGTACCCCTGTGTGTAAACACAAGCACAAGAGTACACATCATAAGCAAACTGAGACCTGTATTTTCTCCTTCCCTGTAACTCTGAAAAGTACCCTCATGATGCCATCTAAAATATACATCCTATTCTCATTACACTAATCTGCCATTGTAATTTGGGAAAATTTCAAAGAGTTTATTTTCAATAAAAATTTTTTACTATAGATTTATTTCAACTTGTGATCAGATAGCTTGTAATTGGCCAAGTTAGGTGGTATCACCTGGTTCCAGATCTTTTTCTTGTCTTTCTTTCTGGAATTGTACCACCCCAAACCAAAATTACCAAGTATAAATTAAATCATAAGAGGGCAGTAGGCTCAGTTGGCTTTTTAAAATGAAAAAAGACAAAACATGGAGGAGGAAAAATGAACACAAGTCAGATTTCAACTGATTACATTAAGAATAGCTTGTGTACAACATGGTACAGGGGGCAGAAAAACCTTATCAAGACAATGGAAAAGAGTTTTCATGATTCATCAGTAAATGGATACAACTGATATATTGGCAAACAGAAAAGCTGAAAAACACAATGCCCCAGTCTCTTACTGTTCCCTATGGAATTGAAAAAGTAGAATGCAAAGTCCCTGCATGCAACAATAAAATACATGCTTGACATAATATTTCAGTCTTTAAAACAAAAAAGCATGCTATTCATGTAGAAACCATAATTCTGTTTCATTATGGAATTTCACTTTTTGTATCAGTCTTTTAGACTTAGCTATTTTGCCACAATACTGTACAATGCATTAAGTCAGGTAATGGTTATTATATTAATGCAACATCATCTAAGTAGTCAGTCATTAGCATAACTGTTCTTTCAGTAACAATACAAAGCCCTATTAAAATTGGGGAGGGATAACTCTTTAAAATGCAATTAGCATTTTGTTTTATTTTTTAACATTTCATGGATCATATTCTATGAGGAGAGGCCATCTATATCTGGGTGACAATATTCAGGCTGGCTACCCTAGTAAACAGGCTTTACTAAAACAGCTTTTTAACCTTTTCTATTGTCTTTTAGTAAAAACTGGCATAAATCCATATTTGTTTATGGCAGACAAATTAGTGGAACTTCATTTGATCTTATCTAACACTTATCCTGCATAATAAGCTTCTCCCCCTCCCCCAAACTAATACCAGGATAATTGTTTTAAGTATAATAAATATCTGTTCAATTTGCATAAATGTATGGCTTGCATAAATTAAAACCTTCATATTTGTTAAACAGAGGAAACAAAGATATATACCATGAACCTCATCATCTAACAAATACACCTGTCCTCAAGTTTGTAACTTCTATGATTTTTTCCCCCCCAAAGCAAAGACTAATATTTCATCTTCCTTTCCTTAACCTCCTTTCTCATGTGGGTGGAATGGAAAACAAGCTAATGTGCATGATTCAAACAAGCTATGACATTTACAATGGCAAAATAAGTGTTAGGAATATCTCCTCCAATGAGGGCAAACCATTCCAACAGGGTTCTTCAAATACCATAACTACAGATCTTTAAATCATGAAGAGATGAAAAAGGAAGAGAAAGGAAAATGAAGAGAAGAGAAGAGAACAGAACAGAAGAGAGATAGAGAGAGTCAGAGTTAGAGACAGACAGACAAGAAACTACCCAAGTTCTAAGATATTTAAACATCACTTACTAGTGATGCTTAAATCACATCAATCACAAAAAGCAGCAGCTGAATGCAGTAGGAGCATTTTACACATATTATATTGTTAAAACAGATAAGAAATATAAGGCAAGATCAATTTTGAGCACAGTGTTTTACATCAACAGTTTTAAAAAGGGGGAAAAAAATCCTTATTTCAATGTCTCTTTTTATACCAATGGAGAAAATATCTGGCTATCCACTCAATGTTATGGCAAATCTAGAAAAGATCCTGAACAAATTAAATGAAAATAACTTTTTAAAAGATTATTGATCATCTTGAAACAATGGAGTTCCAAGAAAATACCCAAGCAGATCAAAATGAGAATGGTCCAAGTATGAAAATAAGACTTAGGCGATACTTAGGTGCTAACACCTGATTTAGAGTAGCAATGGAAAAGTCTTGAAATGGTCCAGCTTCTCACACCTATTTCCAGAATCCTCACATATACATCACAGCTAAGCACAAGGGTGCAAATTATATCCTAATGAGAAAATATCAGTTGCTTCTTTGACAATCTTGCCATTCAATGATTTATTTCTAATGAAGACATACTCCAACCAGCAAGCTCTTTCTGTGTTAAAGGTCAAAACACGTTCAAAAATGCTTGGCAAAATCAAGGCAAATGGGGAGTCCGTAAAGAAGCCTTCTCATAAAGTGGTGTGGCAATTAGAGTAATTGTGAATAAGCCGTCTTCAGTAAAAAGTAAAAGAAATTAAGCCGCCACGACTGTAACAGGTTAGATGAAAATCAAAATTTAATGTATTCTCCCTTGTGTCATCTTGTTTTGTCAAGACATCAAATAGAATTGGAAAGTACAAAATAACAAGCCCTTGAGAAATCACAGAAGCCGACCTTTTTGATGTTGTTGGTTTACCTTGTTCTCAGTTATTTGAACAATGATGTTTCAGATTTAAAGGCAAGATAAAGCTTAAAAATTAAAACATGATACCAGGTATTCTAAAAAAGTACAATATAACATTTTTGCTGGGTTCCTCATTAATTAGTTATTTAAAGACAAATGGTAAAGAGATGTATAATTATTCTATTCTGTATTTTCTCTCCCCCAACATTAATTTCTCTTACCTCCAAACAATAGGCAGGTCTGAAGGAGATGACAGACAAGGCTGTTCATATCTCAAAAAGTAGAAGGGACTAAAATAAGGCTGTCTGACTTTGCTCAGACACCTCCATCCTTACAAATCTGCACAGAGACAGCTTTCCAAATAAATAAATTTTATGAGCGTGGATATGTGTGTGTGTGTTTATATGTGTTTATATGTGTTTTCTTTTTTTAACTAAAGAAAAATAAATCAGTAAAAATATAATTTGTCAAAATAAAGAACTACAAATTTTAACTGAACTCTGAACTTTCGATAAACACATTTCTAGCAATGCAATTCTGCTATCAATAAAACAAACAAACTGCTCAAAAATAAGCCAAGCCTTTCCCCAAACAATAACAAATTTTGCGATGTTGTCAGGCCTTTCCCACAATCTAGCCTTGCAGGTGTAGATAAAGCCCACAGCACATCAATGATATACAAACGTCACTCCTATCCGAAACATGTAACTTATAAGAATACATGCATCAAGCTATCACACAGAGCTTTCTCAACTTTGAGATATTTGGAGCTGCCTTTGCCTTGAGACAAATCAAGGGCACATAATCATCCGAAGAGTAAAACAAGGCTGAGACACTGAAAATCATATACTTAACCACATTAAACAATAAACACCCGGGGACACCTATCGTTCTTTAGCAATAGTACAAGGCATAAGGAGCACATAATTTAAAAGATTGTTTAGCAATTAAAAAGAGTCCTATCTTCTAGGCCCCAGTTGTAGTGTCCGCGAGAGAGAGAGAGAGAGAGAGAGAGAGAGAGAGAGAGAGAGAGAGAGAGAGAGAGAGAGAGAGAGAGAAAGAGAGAGAGAGAGAGAATATCTTTTCCTAGTCTACAAACTGTTGCTACACTTCTCATTTGTTTACATTCCCTCAGAATCACAAAATATTTCTTATCAATTGTACATTAAAAGGTGTCCTCATCAACTCACAGTGTTAGCTTCCCTTTACTGATATTATTACAACTAGTTAGTAGAATACAATTAATTGCTCTAGCTTACTCTCATACCCACTTTAATCTCATTTAGATTTCAATACAGGCTTACAATTAAATTTGGCTATCAAGCACTGATTCTTTTTTTTTTTTTAAATCAGTAGCAAAAACAACCCCATCAACTCTTCAGCTGCATTAATTCAAACCAAACTGGAAATTCAATGCTGTTAATTCAGTTTGATTTTAATACCCTTGCTTTTTGTATTTCTATTGAGTTTAGCTGAAGTTATAATATTGGTCAAAAGCATGACAGAGCTTATTTTTTCAAGCAATTGCTTCTGACAATTTAAGACCACAGGGCAGTAAGAATGAGGATTTTGTTTTTTAAGGAACATTTAGCTACAAACAAACAAACAAAAAAAAATGATTCAAGCCAACCCTTCCTATCATAAGCTTTCTGATGATTTATGGTTTACCAACTCAGCAAGGTTACGCAACACTGCATGCCTTTAGATGCATTATTTGAGTCAGTTGAGATTTAATTAAGATCACAGCCTCTAAAATCCCTGTCAAATGAAAATTCAGTGAAGACAATACACTATATATCCTCATGCAGATTGTCTCCATTCCATGCTCCGGAATAACATAAGTTAATCCTCATTTCTATGGTGGCAGACAAAAGTTGACTAATTTTGTTTTCTTTTTGACACTTAGGTTGTTTTCTATGGTATGTCACGAGATCATTCCATTTGGAAGAATTAAGAAGGAAGTCAGTGGCAGAAAATGCACTTGACATTATTACTCGACATAATCATAGTTTTGCTGCAATGTCATATTTTTTTTATTATTATCAATTACCTCCAAAAGTTTTATCTGAAGACCTGTTCCTTAAAACACAAAATTCAAGTGAAAGGTACTTTCAGATCCCTTCCATTTCAATGGAGCATGAGTTCCAAATGACAAGTTATACCTATCACCCACAGAAATGACCAACTTTTGGGCCAAAGCAGTAGGAAATTTCGGTAGATGAGATATTTTCTTAGGGTTGAAAACAGAAGAATAGACCTTGCTCCTCTCTTTCTCTCAAACACACACACACACACACACACACACACACACACATATGTATCATGCAAACATTTATTACCTAGTTTTTTTTTCCTCCATATCAATATTGGCCTATGCTCTTTCAAAATAAAAATATCTATAGACTTGTGGCACTGTACCTAGTTCAAATGCATTTTTATTTGCATTATCTTAATATCTGGTTGCTTATCTCATGGCTTAGAAATGACAGGTGCTAGAAGTCTCTTGCTTGACAGGCCACTACACAAATAACTGTCTTGCCTGAAAGGGCTAATGCACTACTAATGAACAATAAATCAACTTTGATTATAAAGTGTCAGACCAATCAGTTTTCAGCTCAGCTCTATCACATACTAGGGTAAGTCAACCAGAGTATCTGTGTGTAGGTAGTCAGTATTTTGCTTTCATTTTTACACACTGCTCACTCAAGATTTCCAGTCTGATACAAAGATCATATAAAATGTAGCTGAAATTCTTTTTTAAATGATATGAAACATATCAATTATGATAGTGTTTCCCAGTATTTTCTCAATTCTCTTGGTAAAAAGTGAAAAATAGAATCCATATAGCTGTGGATTGCTTTTCTTCACACACATATATGTACACACAAGAATCCTAAAGTAATGGTGTTTTTACACAGAGTGGGCTAGCTTTGCTACTGAACAACATAAAACTACCTTTATTCCTGCCTCAAAGTCCCTAACCCTAACCTCCTAGAAAATCTTTCTCCCCTTTTTAAACATTGCCCATTGTAATATCTATTTTGCTTGCTTTAAACTTTTAAATCATTTTGGCTCCTTTAATACTGATTATGAAAATAAACCTAACTCAGTGTTTTCCCCCTCCCAGAAACAGTTATTAGTCACTGATGGAATGATTCACATTTCCTGTTATCAGACTTAAATGTTTCTTTTTTTTTTCTTCTCTTCTTCAGATGTGTCACTTTCAAATGTTGGAATCTATGGAAATGAGCCGATTTGCATTTTTAAATAGACTTGACTAAAACATTTAGACTATTAGAAGTGTAATTTCGGCAGTTGTATATTTCAGTAAAAACCTGCAGAAACTGAAAGAGTTAATCTTAAAGAGGAAGCCTATATGTATGTTCTTAGCTCTAAACTTACCACCCACTTCCTAAGGGTTCCCTCCCTCCCATCACCACACGGAGAGGAGGGGGAAAAAAATCTCATTTCCAGTGAAATCCTGTAGTGAAGGTCTGACACTTGAGTTTGGCTACATTTAGATCCTGTTTAGATCAGAGTATTTCGCTGGAATTCCTAAGACTATTCAATGTCAAAAACAATCCCTAGTCACTTAATTTCATGTGGCAAATTGACCAGTGAAGAGCAGCAACAATGTGAGTGCCTGAGATGTAAGTCTGACAGTGCATTTTATTTATCTGCCTGAATGCCCCCCCCTTCTTTTTTTGAGTGTGTCTGTGTGTGAACTACTCAAATTTGAACAGCTAAGTTAAAAATAGCCCAGACAGATATGGAAACAAACTATCAGAATGAAAGAAACAGCCATACCACTGGTAACATTCACTGTTTACTCACGACATTTTTAACATGCTACAAAAGTAGCACACAAATCCTACTTCTCTTTTCCTCAAATGGGTTTCCTAATGCCGAACATTAAATAAAATTGTGCTGGGTGAAAACAAACTAAGTCTAAAAAGAACAATAAATGTAAGGAAGCAAAAGCAAATTAAAAAAATAAAATAAAAAGTCGAACACCCATAACATAAACGATACTTCCTCAAACTCTCAATAATCCTACAGAGAGAGAGAGAAAGAGAGAGAGAGAGAGAGAGAGAGAGAGAGAGAGAGAGAGAGAGAGAGAAAGAGAGTGAGAGTGAGAGAGAGAGAGAGAGAGAGAGAGAGAGAGAGAGAGAGAGAGAGAGAGAGAGAACGAGAAAGAGAGAGAGAAAATGAATTTCTTTTTCTTTCCCAGGAGAGCCGGGCCTGTTGGAACTGTGTCTCCCCTATTTCTAATTCTGCCTGAGCTGTTTCCAGTTACAGCGCACAACTCCTCAAGTTGGTAAACAGAGATTAAAAAAAAAAAAAAAAAAAAACACACAACTTTTTTTTTTTTTTAAATGCAGAGCCTCCTTTTTCTTACAAATGCAAAATTAAGAGATCACGCTGTACCCCAGGAAGACACCCAAATCCCCGAAATCAATCATATTGACAAACCTGCCAAACTCCATTTAGCTGCCACAAACAGAGAGCTGGGCCATGACGCTCTCCCAAGGCTGCCTGTATGGACGTACAGTGTGGAGCTTCCTCAGGTTACAGACAGATTGCACGCGCAAGGGTGCTCCGGAGCTGACAAGATGCAAAACTACCCAATCAGCCACGCCCTGCTCCACCAATCACAACCAGCCTCTAAACAGAATCAGTTCAAACACCCCTACACAATGGGCCTCCTCTTTTTTTACTGACGGCAGGTGAAATAACGCTTTTGTCTCTGAAGCAACTCCGGTTAATTGCTGTTAACCCTTTGACCTGCCTCTGCTTAGGGCTGCTCTCTGGAAAGCATGGCAAACAGCACATGCTCTTACCTTTAATCAAACAGCTTTTAAGAGCACCCCCCCCCCAAAAAAAAAAAAATCACACTTACGGACAAATAGTTTAGAATCATAACCTTTAAAAGAAATCTGCTGGGGGAAAAGATTGTCTGCCCCTGGAAGTCTCCACCAAACACAATAGCTCATAATAATCATTTGAAATCAGAAGGAAATGAAATGACTAAAAGCAACACTGAAAACATTTTCCTAGAAAACAGTCTTTTGAAAATAACTTTCACTTCACATTCAATGATTTAACCAAGCCTTAACCTTTTTTTTCTCCAAGAGTTCGCCTGTCAAACTATGTGTGTTCTAGTGAAAATAGGGCTGCTCAGAGCACCACACAGGAGTTTGTATAAATAATAACTTATCTCCCTTCTCCCCCAACCCCTGCCCTCGTTACTGTCTCCCTTTTGAAACTAAGCTAGAAGACATTTACTAAATATACAAAGAAACTCTTTTTAAATGCACCTTTAAAAAATACCCAGACTCCCAAGAGCCTAAGAGGAGCGTTGCCAATTCGCTGATATTTGCATGTATGTAATGCGGGAGGGGAAAAGGATGAAGCTGAGTAGAAAGTAAAACTCCACCGACAAAAAGACCCTCTGTTTTTCCCTAGATGATTTTTCAAGCCGGTGATTAAACAACTGAAGCAATCACCTGCAAGCTTCTTAAGTTCGAACTTTGACAAAACCCAAAGGAATAGATAGATAGGTAGATAGATAGATAGATAGATGAACTTCCTGGACTTTATTAAGAAATCAATCAGGTTTCTGTTGTCCAACAACAACCACCACAACAATAATATCGATCTAGGGAAAATAGCTACAATAACCACCACTATTTCTCTTTAATTAAGAAGAAGCGGTTCTCTTCCACCTTTGGCAGCACCATCTAGGAAAGCAGACTCCAAACAGCTTTGAGTGTCTGGGTTTTTCTATGGGAGATGTAGTGCTCATTCATGCCAATCTTTCAGTGCAAGTCCCTCAGAACCAGAAATCACATTGATAACGTTTCCAATCAAGGCAATAATTCAGTTTCAATAGAGTCAACATGAACAAGAGACAATACCCTGTTAGTGATGCTGCTGGAGAGCTCACTGTGAGGAAGACAAAGGCCTCAATTTACTGACAACTTATGATCAGATGTTAAATGGGAGGCTATGCAGACCGCTCTCCACCCTAAAGTGTTTTTGTGTCAGATAACAAATTTATTAATGGGATTTTTTTCAGGTCACAAAAATATGACCCCACCCTCTCATGAATATTTAATAAAGGATTGAGGGCATGGGGGGGGGGGGGGATTATTAAGGGAAGGACACTTTAAATCTGCCAGGATGTAACATGAATCATTGTCTCTTAAAGAGACAGCGAACCCTATTTAAAATAAAGATATAGACTTTTAAGTTTCTCCAAGATCTAGTATAACTGTGACAGCACTCAAACCACAATAAGAAGCCTTTTTTGAAAAAAGAAAACACTTAAAACAGGATCTAGGAGGGAAGAGGCCCCAAAGTGCATTTGTTCAGAGGACCATACATCCAGGCCACTTATCCCAGCCTGTTATTTTTGTAGTTGAAGAAACTGAGTCACAGAAAAAGAAAATTTCTTGCTTATTTCATAGAAATAAGAATGACATAACTGGCTTAAATTCACGATAAATTTTATTTAACAGATAGAAGAGATTTTGAACAAATTTCAAAGAACTTGTCCCAGGACATTGTTCATTACCTATCCCTCCTTTCCCAAGCTGCATGAGCTATGTATTCTGCACAGATCTGGTTGCTTCAGAAATATGCTTTTAGTCTATATTGTCACCAAGATACATAGACTACAACAGAATAAGGAATGCATGAAAGCTGAACTAAATGCTCTGATTTTCTTATAGCTTTCCACAAATTTAATTTGCACTTCTAAGTTTTCATAAGGCATTATCTTCATGAGACACTTCCCAAACTAATGATTTAATCAGTTTTTGTTTGCTTATTTGTTTTTGTTTTAAATGCACTGGAGACATTTCAGCTTTCTTTACTGGCTGATCCTCCCTGTGTTCATACAGACAAAAAAAGTCCCAGCAATAAATTAAGACTACAATGCAATGTAGCCACACCTAGTTGAAGTCAGCCTATAACCTTTTCCTTTTCCTATACTTGGGCAGTTTACTGCACACACCAAAACTCATCGTTCCTGCTTATATACAAATACTTTAAAAGATTCCTGATTTCATCGGCGCAGGTATGCCCTCCTCCGAGACAGATTACAATGCTTTCTCATCTCACTCTGTGGCACTCTATGAATTACTGCAGCCAAAAAATGAATGAATTGATCAATTAACCAATCATCTGGTGGCCAGAATGGTGATGGACTGGGACTCGGACAATAGATTTCATACTGCTATGTTAGGATCAGCTTCATAGCTCTTGCAGCTTGGCACAATGTGTCCAAACTTGTGCTGCCCTGACATAGCCTTTAGGAATGCTGGGTCACTTCAAATAAGACTTTGGAGTCTGACTTCCGTGGAGGCAACATTCCTACAATAAACCTAGTAGTGTAAGGAAAGAAGGCTGAACTGGGCCCTGATTTTGGATCCCAAATCTCACATCTCTCAGTGTGACCCAGATAGTCACTTCCTCTTTCTGTATCTCAGTTTCTTAATTTTAAAACCCAGAGGAATGTACTTCCAAGATCCCTTTCCATTTTAAATTTATGGCAGAATATGACAGAATATTTGAGTGTCATCCGTGTTACCCAGTGTTGTGCTAGACAGCCTGCTTTGAACAAAATAAGTATAAGATGTATAACAGATAACATGTATTTAGCATTTGAAGATTTACAAATTGCTTTGAAATGTTCTCTCGTGTAAGTATCACAACAATGCCTTGCGAGGGAGATACAATACATGTTATTGGTTCCATTTTACAATTTTAAAAAAAGTGCATCTCCCCTCTGAGGTACCACTACAAACCTCTCAGATTAGTTAAGATGACAGGAAAAGATAATGATAAATGTTGGAGGGGATGTGGGAAAACTTGTTGGTAGAATTGTGAACTGACCCAACTATTCTGGAGAGCAATATGGCAAACTGTGTGTACCTTTTGATTCAGCAGCTTCTCTACTGGGCTTGTATCCCAAAGAGATCATTAAAAAGGGAAAAGGACCCACCTGTGTAAAAATGTTTGTAGCAGCCCTTTCTGTAGTGGCAAAGGAATTGGAAATTGAATGGATGCCATCAACTGGAGAATAGCTGAATGATTTATGGTATATAAATGTTATGGAATATTATTGTTCTATAAGAAATGGTCAGCCATGATTTCAGAGGCCTGGAGAGACTTAAATCAAATGATGCTAAGTGAAGTAAGTAGAACCAAGAGAACAATGTACACAGCAACAAGATTAAGTGATGATCAATTGAGATTGGCTTGATTCTTTTTAACAATAGGTTAATTCAGGCCAATTCCAATAGATCTGTGATGGAGAGAGCCATCTGCATCTAGAGAGAGGACTGTTGGGAATGAATGTGGATCACAATATAGTATTTTCACTTTTTTGTCGTTATTTGCTTGCTTTTTGTTTTCTTTCTCATGTGTTTCCTTTTTGATCTGATTTTTCTTGTGCAGTATGATAAATATGTATAGGACATTTGTATGTATTTAATATATATTAGATTGATTACTATGATATTTAAAAATAGGGATGAAGAAAAATTTGGAACACAAAGTTTTGCAAAGGTGCCTGCTGAAAAGTATCTTCACATACATTTTGATAATTGAAAAAAAAAAAAAAAAAAGGGTCTTCCTCTAGTTAACTGACTTGACCAGGATTGCAAAGCAAGTCTACCTATACTGTGATGGCTCCCAAAACATAGAAAAGGATTTGAGCTTGAAATATATAAGATAGGAAGACAATAAACAGGACTAAATAAGCCTATGCAATACCTAAGATTTTCAATCAACACGCTTATTCAATGTCTAGTCAAGGTGGACCACTGGAGTGCGTGTGTTTTATGGAAAAAACAAAAATCTCTTCACTCAAGAAGTTTCTACCTCTTAGTATGTACATAATTTATAAGTCAAATGAGTGCTGAGACCAACTCACACCCACACAGCTGATTGTTAAACTTTCAGTGTGAGCTCTAGAAACTGGCAAATACTACAAATCAGTATTTTATTTTATTTTATTTTATATTTTTTTTTTTGGGGGGGGGGTTGTGTAGACTTTTAAAAAGTGTTGGAGTGTCTTGTGTACATTTTTGAAAACCCACTGTTAAACATTTACCAGCATGCCTCTGTTATTTAAGATACCTGTAATTCAAAGTAATTATAAATTTCAGAATATAAGGTCTTTGAGGACAAGAATGCTCTAGAACACTTTTATTGTCTCTCCAAGGCTTAGCAGTATTTCTGGAACATAATGCTCTATCTTCTATTATCTCTCTATATAAAGCATACCAAAATAAATAAATGAATGAATGAATGGATGGATAGATAGATAGATAGATAGATAGATAGATAGATAGATAGATAGATAGATGATAAGGTTGTTTAAAGCTTCTGGGAAATAGATCTTTGTCTACTGGGAGAATGAAATAAAGCTTTTTTTTTTTTTTTTTTTTTTTTTTTTTTAAAGTGTCAACAGTAAAGGAATGGGATTGAGAGGAGGTGCAAGGTCATGCTAGGTAGAAGAAACATGCATAAAGATATTGAGGTTAAAAAAAAAAAAAACTATTCAGAGATTGAATGGTCCAGTCTGGAGGGGAAATAGACTACATGGAAAGCAAGGAAAATTATCTTAAGTACCTAAGTCAGAATAGACCCCAGATGTGAGAAAAACAAAACATCCCCATTCTCAAGAAGCACCTAGCTCTTGGAATCATGCAGATGATGGATACAGCTCAAACCTGCAGAGCCTATTGTTAAATTGCCAGATTTGGAAATTGGCAAATGCTACAAATCAAGCTTGAATTTTTTTTTTTTGACAAAGTGTCTAATCTTTTTTTTTTTTTAATTAACAATCTTGACAGATTGTTGAGGGTCTTAACTGCCATGCCAAAGAGTTGGAATAGTGTAAATTTTCTGACTTTAGCAGATAAAAGTTACTGGAGATTTTTTAATAATAGCTTCCCCCCCCCCAAAAAAAAAAAAAAAAAAAAAAAAAACACATGCAAAGATAGTTTTCAAAACTTGAAAACTTCGTGTTCCAAAATTTTTTCCCTTCATTCCCCTAACCTATCTCCCCTAAATATTCCTGGAGATTTTTAAAGAGTACTGTTGTTTATCTTTTGTATTTGAAGACCAGTGACATGACAGGTCGATGTCTTGGCTTTTCAGTGAACTGGAATGAAGTGACTCCCACAAAATTGTCAGCCTCATTCTCTATCCAGTAGCAAGACAAAAGTCAAAATGACTAGGAATGGCCTGGATATAGTGGGTAACATTGGCTTCTCTGATGCCTGACCAAGCCCTATGCACTTCATAGTACCTTTTTCAGCTGCCTTCATGGCCACTGAAATTAATTGTTCTCATTCGTCCGTTCATCTGGAAGAAGTCTTTAGAAGACCAAGGTAGGTTTCCCCCCTCCCTCACCTATAGGTTTGAAGTCTGTCAGTTATCGTAATGCTGGTTTAGCACAGTCTGGGGTGTTCAGAGGTGACTAGCACCTCTGGTGTGAGATCTTGTAAAGCCCATCTCAAAGCTGCTTATCTATTTTCTTGTCCTTCAACTCTCATCTGTAGTTCCAAGAAGTTGGCTCATGCACAGCAGCTAGACCCCTGGTAAAATCATTTTAGCAGAAAGACTAAACAAGATTAAGAATAATTGACAGATTTCAAATCTATTTGAAGAGTATATCATGGCCACATCTATATAAAAGGGTGATTAATCTGATAGCAATACAGAGGATGTATTAAATGGAGGGAGAAAGAGTCATTACAAGATTATTTCAACAGCTGAGATGATGGAAATGAAGGACTGGACTAGGGTGAAGATGACAGAAAAGAAACAGATGCTGATGAAGACTGCAGATGTAGATTTGGCAGATCAGATTAGATATAGCAGGTGAGGGAAATTCAGAGATGAGATCAAAGTTTCTAATATAGGAGACTAGGGAATGTTAGTGCCAACTTTCTTTCCCCTTGAGTTCTGAATTCGATGTGCCTAGGAATAATCAGGGAAGGAGCCTAGAGAAAGCTAAGTACCATCTGAATAAGTGAAGAAAGAAAGAATCACAACGAGCAAAGGATCAAAGGAGAACCTGCACATACCAATTCAGAAAATATCACTTAGGAAATAGCCTATGATATCACCTTACCCTCAATCTAACAAATGACACCATATCATAGAGAACATTTTTAACAGGAACATATTTTTGAAATCAGATGAATATTCCTTGTTTACTTTGGGATATTTTGATAATGAAATAAAGGTGGCATCTATACTGGACATCCAAACACTTCACTTTCTGGCCTTTCTACTTAGTTTGTTTTTGGGTTCCAACAAGAAAGATAATTTCTGACAATTTAAACTATTGATTTTCAGGCTGAAAGTGGAAGCTTTAGTCCATTCCACTTGTAGGCTACTTCAATTTCCAGATCATGTCAGAATTTAGGGTAGGCAAAAGTCTTCATTCAAAGCAGCTAGATGATATATGGGCAGCTAATAGGCACAATGGTTAAAATATAGAACCTTGGAGACTCATCTTCCTGAGTTCAAATTCTTGCTGTGTGACCTTGGGCAAATCACTTTATCCTGTTTACCTCAGTTTCCTCATCTGTAAAATGAGTTAGGGAAGGAAATGGCAAAGCATTTCAGTGTCTTTCATGGAGTCATAGTCAGATATGATTGAACAAAAGAAAGGGCAACAATTCCCACTAGGAGAAAATTTTACTGACCAGCCACAACAAAAGGAAGCCTCTGATAATTTTTTTTAGCTACTTCATTACTGAAATCACTGAAAAATTATATTTAAGAAGGTCCTCAAAGAGAGAAATAATAAATGATTTAAAATACTGATGTCTAATGTTGACATGTGTAACACCCACAACAGACCTTTCACACTTCTTTAGATGTTATTTCTCTGAGAAACTTGTTCAAAGTCCTTCTACCCTAGCCACTATTGTGTGGTTAAGAACAGAGTTTTTCAAGTTCTACACAAACCAACCAATATATTACACACCTGTGTCTATGCTCAGTCTTTGAATCTTCAACTCAAGTGAGTCAAAGCACTGAAAAGACAAACAGAAACTGAAGGCCTCACTCTAGTGTATAAGTGAGGAAGATGTCAGAGGAGAAAGGCAGTAAAGCAAATAATCTTGTTAGGACATTCCTCCTACACACTGATTAATGGACTGGCACTGATGTTTACATGGACACTGCTTCTCATCCCACTGTGGTCCTTCGAGTGATATCCTATAATAGCAGATAGATAACCAGGGAAAGTTGTTGTAAATACCAAATAGGGCCAAATGTCTCTAGCGACAGTAAGCAAAGGGACTCTTCTGATAGAGATAGCATCATCTTCCCATTTGAGATTAAGCAATACCTTTATAAAGGAGGAGGAAGGGAGGTAGAGAAAGAGAGAGAGAAAGAAAAAGAGAGGGAGAGAGAGAGAGAGAGAGAGAGAGAGAGAGAGAGAGAGAGAGAGAGAGAGAGAGATACAAAGGGAGAAACAGAGATAGAGTCAGTCAAAGACACAGACAGAAAGAGACAAAGAGAGGGAGGGAGGGAAAGAAAGAGACACAGAGGAAAGAGATACACACATAGAGACAGACACAGAGAAAGACAAATAGAAACAGATACAGAGACACAGACAGAAAGAGACTGGTTAGATTGATTAGAGTTTTGGAAGACAGAAAAATCACAAAAAAATAATATAAGAACTTGGAGAGGGGAGCAGACACCTTTAGATAAATTACTCTCTCCCAAACAACAACCACTTATATTTGGAAAGCCTACAGAATAATTCTAAGTAATGGCTCATGTACTTTACCAACCCATTTAATCCAGAAATAATGAGAAATAACAAACAAAACAAAACAAAACAAAACACAGAGACTTTAAGACTCGATGGGCCACTTCAGCCCCTGGGAGATCCAGGCAGGGCAACAACAGCAGGGAACTTTTGCCCATCCCAGAACTACCGGGCCTCCAATCCTGACCTGAGGGGAAATCACCTCTCTAGTGAAAAGGAGTAGTTCATTCAATCTCCCTCCTTCCTTCCTCCCCTCCCTCCCTCCCTTCCTCTCTCCCTTCTTACTGACTTCTCTGGAGACTGCCAAAGGGTCTACTAATTAAGGTTACCAAATTGCCACACTAATGTCTGATTTCCGTGATTTGGCCACTCATCTCAGAGGAAGGGCCAAACCCTCTGGATAAAAGTGGCACTTTCACTTAGAAAAGTTAATGCATCGTGCATTTCCCGAGGGATAAAAGTAGCTAACTTCCTATCAATATTGTTCATATCATTGTTAGGTCTGTGTTGACAGTGTCACTAATTATGTTGTTTTTCTTACTGTGGCTGCTCGATGGGCCCAGGGTAAACACTCACATTTCCCATTGTTCTAGCCGAATTTAAATTTCTCTTCATGACACGCTTTAAATTACTATTCTCATCTTCATTTAATACAACGTTTTATAATGTCAGGGTTACTGGTTAATTTATATATACACAGCAAGATATGCCAACATTCAGGTGAGTTATGAATATGCTTGTACACAAACTATGGAAAACATTTCCAAAAAAATTATGATATTCTCTAAATGTAAAGACACAAATAAAACATTGCAAGTAAACACAATTCGGTATGTTGTTTTTTAATGGCAACATTCAATCCTATGTTCTAATGGATAATAATAAATTGCTTTTTCCTTTGTGAATAAATTCAAAATCTGTCATTTGACCGGAGTGTAATGCCTATCATGGTGCCATCCTACTCATGGGGTTTGTGTCGGGTACACTGGTGTTACCCTAAGCAATTAGAAAAACTGGGGGCGTGTGGGGTGGAGAGGGTGGATAAAAGAAAAAAAAATCTTCAATAGAATTTTCCGCTTCAAAAATGTTATCCACTAATAATTTTTTAAAAATAAAATAAAATTATCCCTTTCACACACCCAATCAAAAAGAATTTATTTCCCTAAACTTTAGAAAGAGTATTTATAGCACATCTAAGACAAACAAAAATAAACATCTTCAGCATAACAACCACTAAGGCACTGGAAGGGGAAACAGATCTTGGGGGATACAATTACATTTTTTAAAAGTTTAGTTTAGTAGAAACGACAGAATAGCAGATGAAAATAATTGACCAGCTTTTATTTAGTAAAGTCAGCTTTTCCAGAGACCCAAGATTTTCACCAGGCCTGGGAAAAGGCAAATAATGCATGTTCTGTCCTGCCACCATCGGAACAATGCTAGTAGATTTACATTCAAATACTGAACAACACCCTCCCTGACCCTAGGTAGACACACCCTAATGTCAAAATCTTTTTTATGTCTGCCCTCTGCTGGTATCACTGCCAGAATTAGGACATTCTACAGCCACATCTCATTCAAAAGACAACTTTGAAAAAAAAAAAAAAGCACTCGAGAAAGAAAGGGCTTGTAATGAACGATTAACTGGAATATATAAATTAAAACCCTTAAACAAAAGGGGGGGAAATCCCTCGTGAAATATGGTACTTTTAATGTAAAAATGCACATTAGTCTGTTATATAGCCTACTCACTCACAGCCCAGAAGTGCAAAGCTATATATTTCAGCCTGCCTGTGAGGACAACCTGTCTGACTGTTGAGCATCCTGCAGGTTTTTACTCATTCTCCTGGGAAAGCACGTCGGCAAATTTCCAATAAAACACCTTAGCAGTAATGGGCCACTGTTCACTTGTCCCTAAGGTTTCATGATATAGTATATTTTAGCTGACTGGCAACGCCACTTTTTCTCTAGCACTCATAAGATTCATAAAAATGAAACAAAACAACCAGCTATAGAGTTTCCCATTCCCTTTAAGAAAGAAAACAGTGAACTTGGGGAGTGATCACTTAGCTTTCACTCATCAATTACTCCTGACTACTTCTGTTTCCCCATCATTGGGTTAGTTACAGAGCCAGATAAGTCTTCCTGAAGACGAGGGACTTGAGAAGGGTGAATTTCTCAGAAGCATGCTGGGATCTCACAGAACAACTCCTTCCACTGTCAATGGGAATCGGGAGACCTCTGTAAATCCCTGCATACCATTTCAAAAATATATCTCCAAGGCTGCAAAATGAAGCTTAGCAGTTGCATTCTCAAGAGCATTCAGGAAGTATCAGTCTTGATAGTGCTTTAGATTCGGAATTAAGGCTCTTAAAGGACACCCAATCCAGCCAACAATAAATCTTCCATGAGGGAAGCCCACACAAGGCCATGGAATCCCCTCCAAAGATAATTGCCTTCTGCACTGTGTGCTACAGGGGAGCCACTATAAATAAAAGCATTTTCCAAAGGCTCAAAGGGCTGGCCAATCCCTGCATAACCTTCCCTTTCAACTCCTCATCAATAAGGTCATCCTTTTCACACATGATCTTTCCAAGGGACTCTTTAAATGTATTCCCCAGCCCCTCCCACCTAACAATTATTTGGATCAGACCAGGATAGGAAATAGTCAGTGAACAAAGTCCCTATATCAACAGAGATGATTATCTGTAGATCATCATTTGTCTCCAAGATTATCAAAGGATACTGAGAAGTTAGTGACTTGTGCAAAGTCACACAGCTGGACTGTATAAGAGTCCTGTCTAAGAACCTGGGACTTCCTGACCATCACACCATACTAAAATTGCTTTTTAATTTAATATTGTGTTGTCCTTCCCTCCCCCCATTATATGTTAAAACAACACAATGACTCTTTTGGAGATGTAGAGATTTGAGGACTTCAGAAGAAGAATACTGGACTTGAGTGGTGGTGTTCAGTCATGTCTGACTTTGTGACTTCCCCTTTGGAGTTTTCTTGGCAAGGATTCTGCAATGGTTTACCATCTCCTTCTCCAGCTCATTTTACAGAAGAGGAAACTGAGGCACACAGAAATAAGTGACTTGCCCAGATCACACACCTAGGAAGTATCTGAGGCCAGATTTGAACCCAGGAAAATGTGCCTTCCTGACACACCAAACTCAGTGCTCTATCCACTGCACCGCCTTCATTGCTGGGACTTGGGTGAGAAATCCCAATGAGTCATTTTAACTTGAGAAAATGATTTAAACTCTATGAATCTCAGTTTTCTTGCCTGTAAAATGGGAGTACTGAAAAAGTATTTATGAGTTGAAGGGAGAGGAAGACAACTTTCAGGGTAGTATTCTACTTCAAAGCAATATTCCTTTCGCCTCAATCAAAAGTAACTTATTTCTTCCAAAATTTAGTGGCAGCATTTATAGCAACTGAGAGCATTTAAGTAAATATTGTCTGTGTGCAAAATTTAGCCTGGAAGCTTACTAGGAGGCTCCGGGAAGCTTTGGTACAGCAAGCCTTTGGTCTTTCATGAAGCACTCTGGAAATGGAAGTTCTTAATATTATTATCATATAAAAAGGCAAGAAAGCAGATTATCAGAAAAACGGGAAGCAGAGGAGGGGACAAGTCCTCTGCAGAGTCTGGAACTTCAGATCTCTCCTTAGACTTGGAGAAGCTGTGTTCCCATAGCCAGGTCACTCCACTCAATGAAGCTCAGTTTCCTTCTCTGTTAAAGGAGGTTAATAGCACCTGAGGTTCTATACCACTATTAGGCTCAAATGGGCTACAGTTTGTATGATACTTTCTAAAGAAGAGGGACAGAGGACAGAGGGAGAAGGGGGGGGGGGAAGGAGAGTGAGAGAGAGGCAGAGAGACAAAGAGACAGAGAGAGAGAGGAAGAGAGAGGGAGGGAAGGAGGAAGAGAGACAGAGACAGAGAGAGACACAGAAGGGGGGAAGGAAGGAGGGAAGAAGAGAGAGGAGAGAAGATAGAGGAAAGGAGGGAAAGGGAGAGAGAGAGTATGTGTGTATGTACATAGTCTCTTTGCATAAGAGTTCCCATCTCTAATCCCTGGAGTTCCTGTAGCTCCAACCTGGTTTGAAACAGAAAATTAAACAATTTGGAGAGCCCCCTAAGCAGGATGTGTCCTTCTCCATATCAAATAGCCCTGTTCCCACTCCTAGAAGAATTATAGGAACAAATCAACAGGAAATTTGTAGCTTCTAGTGCCAGTTATTAAACATCCAGCCTACTCTTAGCGTCAGGTTTGTTTTGTGCTTCAGATGGCACAGAAGATAAGCGTTCCAGGTCTGGAGTCAGGAAGATTTGAATTCAAATTTGGTCTCAGACACCTAGCAGCTGTGTGATCCTGGATAAATCACTTCACTCTGTTTGCCTCAGTTGCCTCATCTGTAAAATGAGCTGGAGAAGGAAGTGGCAAATCACTTCACAATCTTTGCCAAGAAAAGCTCAAACAAGGATCAAGAAGAGTCAAATGTGACTGATACTATTGAACAACATTGTGCTTCAGAAAAGATTCATTTGCCATAATCCCCAAATGTCCATTTAAACGCTAGAATAATTCTTGTGAATGAAAGTGAGATCTCTGAGTCACTTTCTTCCTATCTTATTCAATTATACTCCATGATAGAAGTATATTCCAAGGGGCAAGTGGAGAAAGTAATCAGATATGTTTTTATTTACTATTAATGTTCTATATGCCAACAAAGTGATATGATTAGCAGAGTTTTACATAGTATGGAAATCACAACTACAGCCATTTATGTATTAAATTAAAGCCAAAATAAAAAAGTTCCAAGAAAATAACTCATACATGTGGAAACTTGTAGATCTGAAAGCACTTCACATGGCTACACAACCTTTCATCTCATCTTAGCCTAGCCTTAGATAAACAACTGAGACCTATCATTTAATTTATTAGAGAAATCCAGGCCCCACTGCGGTTCAAAAACTCCATTGTTTAGCTCCTGAAAGCAAAATCCCATAATACCATATAGGAGAATGTCACAAGCAATGTATAAATTTGGGATATGGCAATTTTTTACTAAAGAATGACATCTCAGTGCTTCAACAGCTTCCGTTCCTTGGTTCCTAGATTTTGCAAAATTTTCCTCCATCCCCTATGTGTTTACTATATACAGGCTGGACCATTTTTCTGACTTTCTAGTCTAGCAAGCAGGAGAGTATGATTGATATCAAGCTTTAATGTTTTCAAAGCACTTTTTGATACTTGGTACAAGGCAGGGCACATAGGAAATACTTAACAAATGTTTATGGAGTGAATAACTGATTTTTCATGTTGATATAATTTGAACTTTACAACAACCTTATAATACAGTTTTGATTCTTTTAAAATTAAATTTTATTTTATTTTGTTGAAGATGAACTTATTCTCCTTGAAAAGGGAAGAACTTGTTACAAACTTGTAAAATCAGGCAAAATAAATCCCGCATTGACCATGTCACATATGATAATACAAATATGTTTAAGCACACATGTGGACATGAGATCATGTTTAGAAGTAAGTAGCATATTTCATCATTAGTTATCTTGAACTCTTCTTGGTCACTGTGTTAATCAGAAAGTCTAAGTTTTCAAAATTGTTTTTCTTTATAATATCATTCTTACTGTTTTAATTCTTTTCCTGGGTTTGCTCACTTCATGCTGTATCAACTCCTGCAAGTTTTCCTTTCTCTGAAAACATCCTCTGCATAATTTCTTTCAGCACAATGGTATTCTGTTACTTTTTATGTCATAACTTGTTCAGTCATTTCTCACCTGATGGATACCCACTCAGTTTCCAATTCTTTGCCAACATGAAAAGAGCTGCCATAAATATTTTTCATTTGCATGAATCCTTTCCCTCTCTACTTGATCTTTTTGGGGTAAAGGCGGAGTAGTCTCATCTCTGGGTTAAAGGGTATAAAAAGTTTAACAGATTTTTTTGGCCATAGTTCCAAACTGCTTTCTAGAATTGTTGGAACAGTCTGTAGTTTCATCAATAGTGCATTACTATACCTACTTTCCCACAACTCTTCCAGCATTTGTCATTTTCTTTTTTTTTTTTTTCATCAATTCTGTCAATCAGAACTTCAGAGTTATTGGAACATGCATCTCTTTAATTATGAGTGAGTTAGAGCATTTTTCATACATTTATGCTATGTTTGTCCTTCCTTTTCAAAGAGGCCAATGACATCAGAGGGTGATGTTTTGACTTGCCAGGGAATTGGATTTAAGTGAGGCTGAGTTGCACAAAGTCATTAGCCTCACTCGCTCTTCCAGGGTCATGAAAGTCCAGGGCAAGACGAAAGTCAGGATGACTGGCAATTGCCTGGGAGGCAGTGAATGACTACGATGGTTGACCAAGCTCGAAGCATTTCCCAATGCCTGCTTTGGCCCCCTTCATAACCTTTGGGATAAATTGTTCTCATCCACATGCTTGGAATAGAGACCCTCTACTTCCCTAATGAGCTTGTGGTCAGTTGATTGGTCACCCTCAACCTGGCTTAGCCTATCAGTTTAGATAATTAACTGGCAGTATGGTTGCTGCTCATGCCAGCTTGTTAGAGCCATGGGTGACCATTGAGTGCCAGGTAGATGAGCAACCCCAAAAAGGGCTCAGAAAACTCTCATACCAGACATGCTAGACCTTCTTGAACACTCAATATAGGCAATATGGTGTAAAGTCAAGAGGACTAGAGTCTGTGGGCAAAGGTAAGTTCAAGTATCAGTTCTATCACTTCTTGTGTCTTCACCGAGATGTAACTTCTCTTGGTATCAGTTTCCTGATCTTTCTAGATCAGGGGTTGGACTAGATGTTTCTAAGGTCTTTTCCATCCCTAATTCTATGACCCTATAAAACATCTAGCACTTTTCATGGATGAAAAAGAGAGGAAATAGGTAGTTCTAGTGGCATAGAGCCCTGAAGTCTCTGGCTTACATAAATAATATAGAAGCTCCCCCAATAAAAAGCTATAATAATAATAATAACAACATTTAGATATTGATACTATCGATAACTTAATTTTTTCTTCATCTGAAAATTGCATGTCTTCAAATTCTATGATCATTTGTCAAAAAGGAAATATAAATAGGAATCAATTCCTTAGATATCTTGGAAATCATCTTACTCAAAGAAACCTGCCATTTACCTGCTTTTCTTCTAATTTTGTTTGTGCTGGCTTTGTGCTAAAGTTTTTAAGTTTTATGTAAGCAAAACTATCATTTAATCTGTTATAGTAGATTTTATTATCTTTATTCGAGGCTGAGAGGAGATATCTGAGGTAAGACATATACTTAGCTCTTCCCAATTTTAAATCAATCATTCTGTGTCCTGTACTACCATGGCCTTTGGCTGCTTCTCCCTCAGAAATAAATATTGTCAAATAATTTGAATAACTTTAATGTAACAAAAAGGTATCCAGATTTTATGAGGCATCCAGTTAGAGCAAGTTTCCAAATGCTTATTTTAAAATTTATATAAATTTTTGGACAAAGTGGAGGTGTAATATAAGCAAACACCAGAAAAGAAACAGGAAGGCTAGATGGCACGGTGAAAAGGACACCAGCCATGGAGTCAAGAAGATCTGAATTCAAATCTGACAACACTCACTAGCTGTGTGACCCTGGGCAAGTTAATTAACCCCAATTGCCTCACCATAAACAAACATTTTATTTTTTTAAATTTATTTTACATAATTTAATTTAATTGGGTTCAATGCCTTTTATTTGTGAAACAGCATTTAAAATTTCATTTCTCCATGCACAGAATTATATGATCATAGATCTGAAGTCAGAGGGAATTTAGCTAATCAGCTAATTCAACCCTCTTGTTTTGGAGATAAGGAAGACTACATTGAAAAGTAAGGGTGGGAACATGGTTTACTATTTATTAAACTCTCCCTACCTTCATACTTCTTTTTTTGCTGTCAAGCAATGACAATACCACATATCAATTCCCCAGGCTCACAATATAGGTGCCATCATCGACTCTTCACTATCTCTCATCTCCCATGTCCATTCTGTTATCAAGGCCTGTCAGTTTTATTTTTGCAGTATCTCTAGAATATATATATATATATATTGTTTTCTCCTCAAATATTGCCACTACTCTCATGAACTCATGCTTGGATACTGTAGTGACCTACTAGTTTATCTGCTTGCCCCCAATCACTCCATCTTTCTACTCCATTTTTCATGTAGCTGTCAAAATTATTTTCTCAAAGTGAAGGTCTAACCATGTCACCATTCCCCCAACTCCAGTGGCTCTTTAGTCCCAAGATCAAATATAATATCTTATTTTGGTATTCAAGATCTTCATAAGCACCCACTCACTACGTTCTTATCTTTATGCTTTACTAACTGCCACTTACTTTTCAATCTAGAAAAGATGGCTCTCTTGGTTGTCCCGGGCTCTGGGAATTTTCTCTAGCTGTCTTCCAATCCTGGAATATTCTTCCTCCTCATCTTTGCCTGCTTCCTTCCCTGGCTTCCTTCAATTCCCAAAGAAAATCTCATCTTCTGGGCAGCTAGATGCTGTAATGGATAGAGCTCCAGCCCTGGAGTCAGGAGGACTAGGTTCCTAGCTATGTGAGTCTGAGCAAGTCATTTATTCCCAATTGCCTCAAATAAATAAATAAATAAATTAAATAAAACCTCAGCTTCTACAGGAAGCCTTCTTAATTACATTGATTAACCCTTCTTAATTATAATGATTAATTTCTGCACCTTCACCTTAAATTTTTTTTAAATTCTGTATATAGCTTGAGTGTACATATTTGTTTGAACATTCATGTTTGCAAGTTGTTTCCTCTACTAGATTATGAATTCTTTAAAGGTGGGAACTTCCTTTAACTCCTTTTGGATCCCCAGTACTTAGCACAGCACTTGGCACATTATAGGTACTTAATATATGCTTACTGACTGATTCTACTCAAAGAAGTCATAGAAGTTTTGATATAAATATGTAATTTGTGATTAAATAATTTGGTGCTGTTCAAAATCACAAGTGAGATGGAACATGGTATTTAAGGTCATACCCCAAAAGCCGGCTTCTCCACCTACTACTCTCATGTGCAAACGCTCAGTCTGCCATCCTGACATTTCCTTTTGTATATTTCTTTCTTTGACATACTTTTTTATATTCCTCTGCTCATATTTAAAGTATACATGGAAATGTGTCTATGTCCATATTGTATCTCCTCATTAGACTATGAACTCTTTGAGGGTAGGTAGGGTTTCTTGAATTCTTTTTTTTTTTTGGGGGGGTCACCAGATTTCCCAGAGATTGGCACAAAGTATGTACTTGTTAGCTACCAATGAATAGAATTTGGTTGGGAAAGTGAAAATTTACTTTTACAAGGCTTAAAGTTTTTTTCTGTGCTACTGTGGATCTTACAGACTAATGAAACATCTGAGAAGCTGATCAGATCCGGAGCTCAGCCTTTCTGACCCAAATAAAGTATCCTAGAAAATGTGGCAAAATTACATTCATTTTAAAGGGCAAATTTACCAGAAATGCATCTATGGTCAAAACAATTTGATGACCAGAGTGCCCAAAAGGAAGTTCATTATTGCATATGATCTTTGGATCCATCCTAAGTATCGAAAGATGAAGTCTATTCAAAGCACTGTGAGCATAAGCAGACTCAACATTGTGGGGTCAGGCATTTGTAGTGAAAATTTTAATTGTCTCTAAGTTAAAATAATATAATATTTTAATAAATACAATAAAATTTTAAAATACAATGTTCTAGAAGGGAATGAAATCAAGTTTTTTTTTTTTTTTTAAATCACCAACACTAAAGGGAGAATTACTAAGCAAACAATGACAAGGAGATTATAAATGGTAAAAGAGATCATTTCGACTACATAAAATTAAATGGCTTTTACATGAATATCATCAGTGCAGGAGAAATTAGAAGAGAAATAGGAGAGTTAAAAAACTGCATATGGGAACAGCTAGGTGGCACAGTGGAGATAGAGTGCTGTGTCAGAAATCAAAAAACCTAAGTTCAAATTCTGCCTCAGACACTTACTATTATGTCACCCTAAGAAAGTAATTTTGCTTTAGTTTTCTCATCTATAAAATAGGAATGATAACTTCCAGGCTTGTTATGAGAATCAACTGAAATAATAATTGTAAACTGTTTAGCTCACAGAAAGCTCTACATAAATGTTAGCTATTCTTATTTTTATTCCATTATATTATTATATCACTGATAAAAGTGTGATACCCCAAATACACAGAGAATTGACAAAAATCCATAATTCCAAAGTTCATTTCAACAATTAAGTTATCAAAGCATATAAACAAACAGTTTTCAAAACAAAACTGTGGAATATATACATATATAAACACACACACACACACACATGCTATTCAAAGCTCTAAATCATTAATAGTAAGAAAAAGATCACTTAAAACAACTTTGATGTTTCATATTGGTAAAGAAAAAGTTGAAAGTTGAAAGGGACTATGGGAAGGTAGGCATTGATACATTATTAATGGAGCTAATGAAATGATCCAGATGCTATGAATTTCCATTGGGAATGCAGAAAAAGTGACATAGAGCAATTTTATTTCCTGGAAATATGCCACAAATACATCAAAGTTGGGAACTAGAGCTGGCCCAAAATATAACACATTTATTGCATAGACTTCCTATTAAAAAAAAAAGAAGATAAAAATAAAAATATAATTGAAGTAACATTAATTAATGGGTGAAAAAGCTATATGCATAAATTAGTTATTTAATACAGTATATTATGTATTTAACTTTTATATTATACAGTTGCCATTAGACTGATATATATAAACCTATATGTATAAAATTTTAATATATATATATATATATATAAATAAAAACTGAATTTTATGAAACAATATGGCAGGTATTAGTCAACAAATAATTGCACTTTCTATGTACAAGACTTGGTATTAAGTATTAGGAATCCCCCCCCCCCAAAAAAAAAAAGAAAAAAAAAAAAGAAAAAGGCAGGAGATAAGAATAGTCCATGATGTCATGAAAATTTCACTAGGGAGACACAAAGCAAATAAATAAGTACAAACAAGGAGAAAGAAGGCACTAAAATTAAGAAGGTTGGAGTAGACTTCTCATAAAAGATGAGATTTAACAACAATAACAACTATCACTCAGGGAAGCTAATAGGTAGAGATGAGGTGTGGGAACATTCTGGGTCTAAGGGAGGACTAAAGAAAATACCTGGAGACAAGAAATGGAGTGTTTTATTTGTGGAACAATTAGAAGACCAGACTATCCTGATAGATAGATAGATTGGAAAGGGAGGTAAAGGGAGGTGCTAGCAAGATTATGAAGGTCTTTGAACAATAAACAGGATTTTGCACATGATCCTAGAAGTAAAAGGGAATCACTGGAGTTTATTCAAGAGGAAGGTGTGTGTGTGTGTGTGTGTGTGTGTGTGTGTGTGTGTGTGTGTGTGTATGTATGTATGTATGAAAAAGAGAGACAGAGAAATGAATTTATATTTTAGGAAAACCATTTGGTGATATAAAAAAAATTCAGAGAAATGTGGGGAGAGATACATGAACTGATATAGTGATAGATGAAGAAGGAAGAAAATATACATATCTACAATGGTGCAATTGACCAGATTAAAACAAGGAAGTTGAACTTTGAATGATGGGGGAAAAAATGAAGTTCCCAGAAAATAGATAGTGAAAGATCATTCTTCCCCATAGCAGAGAAATAGAGAACCAGAAGGACATATATATATATATATATATATATATATATATATATGTATATGTATGTATATATGATTACACAATGTTTCTACACCAAATCTATATTCATTCATTCATTTATTTTTGCCTGTTTTCTTTTCGTTTTTTTTTTAAACAAGGATTTAAACTGAAAGCATGGGTAAGAAATGTCCAAGATACACAGATAATATAGCACTTTAAGGTGTGCAAAGCTGCCTACAAATATAATCTTTGATCCTCACAACAACCCAATGATGTAGATATTATTATTGTCCCCAGTTTATGAATGAGGCATCTGAGTTAGATTCAGGTTAAGTGACTTATCCAGGATCACAGAGATAGGAGCCAGATTTGAACACGTTTTCCTGGCTTCCAAGTGTAAAATTACAAAGCATCACCTAAGATATCAATGAAACCTTTATCCCCATCCCCCCCACCCCACCCCCAACCTCCAGGTTGGAACTTAAATCCTTCCACAATTCTGCCTTCACTTGCATTTCTTTTCTCTTTCTTTCTTTCTTTCTTTCTTTCTTTCTTTCTTTCTTTCTTTCTGAGATAATTGGGGTTAAGTGACTTGCTTAGGGTCACACAGCTAGGAAGTGTTAAGTGACTGAGGTCACATTTGAACTCAAGTCCTCCTGAGCTAGTGCTCTATCCATTGTGCTACCAACCTGCCCCTCCCCTTCCATTTCTAATGATCATATTCATTAAATCAGTTACAAATCTTTTATTAAATATCTATTATGTGTCAAGCACTGTATTAAATACTAAGAGGCTGTCAAAGAGCTTACAATCTAATGGGAGAGACAACAAGCAAATATCTATAGAAAGTGAATTATATACCAGATAAATAGGAAATAATTAGCAGAGGAAAGGCAATAGAATTAAAAGAGATTGGGAAAAGTTTTCCATAAAAGATAAGATTTTAGTTTGAACTTATAGAAGCCTAGGGAAGTCCGTGGATGGAGGTGAGGAGGGAAACATTCCAAGTAAGGGGGACAGACAGAGAACATGCCCAGAGAAAAGTGATGGAGGATCTTGTATATGGAACAGTCAGGAGGCCAGTGACCCGAGACCGAAGAGGATAGGAGTGGAGCAGAACAAGGTGTAAGAAGACTGGAAAGGCTGGGGGGGGGGGGGGGGGTAGAGCATTGAAGACCAAATAGGAGCTGGTATTTGACCTTAGAGAAGAAGGGGAACTACTGGAGTCTCCTGAGAAGGGAAGTCATAGTCATATCCATGCATTGAGAATTGCCTTTTCTTTTATAGGAGACTGTTATTAATTGCACCTTACACATGATAACATAGCAGCTCCTATCGCCACGTCTCTGCAGGGTTGGTTCCCCACATTTCCACCACTTATAATTCCTCTCTTTCTTCAAAATACAGAGTGGCTACCTCCTACATAAGGCCTCTCCTGGTCCCCCAGATGATAATTGTTCTTTCTTTCTTGTAATTACTTTGTATAGCTTTGTATATTAACTGCATGTACTTTTCGGTGGTTACCTGATGTGGATATTTTCTGTGTCCCTCAGAAGAACGAAGGCTCTGTAAGGGGAGCAATTGCTTCTATTTGTCTTTCTCTTCCCATTACCTAGCACACTATCTGCCATGTAATAGATGCTGATTTTTAAAAAAATTTAATTGAATTGTACTCTTCTGAGAGTGTTAAGGTTCTAGGAACTCTCTGTTGAATCAGGACAACAACAGTATTGTTTTTAAATTTTCTTTATTGGTGACCCAAGTTCAAATGAGTTTTAGAGTGAGCCCAAATGACTACACCAGGTCAATTTTCTCTTAGACTGACTCCAGGATCTTTTCCAAAATATTATTAATTTCCATACCATCTGACACAAGAAGGGAAGGGGACCTGTTCACATCGGTAGTGATGGATTGGACTTTATCATTTGTCTGCCAGGTTCTGTATCGAGTCCAGTTTTCTCATGTTACTGGACATATTTTGCTCAAAATAGATTTTATTCCATATGATTTTTTTTTGTTTGCCATAGCAATAACCCATGAGTATCTTCTCAGTTCATAAGGCTTAAAGGGGCTTTGGATTTTGAGTCCAATTATCTCATTTTACAGATGAGGAACATGAGATCACCCCAGAGGTGAAGTGACTTGTCCAGATTTGTACAGTTGAGATGTACTTGAAGCAGGATTTGAACACAGGTCATTGTGATGCCTGGAAAAGTCAAGATTCCCACTCTAGCCTCTGAGTCTAAGCCCAATATTCTTCTATGGTATAACCTTGCAATATTTATATGAGATACTTTATCAGTTAAAGGAATATCCACACTTAAAAATAATCTTAATAAATCATAGATTCTAAAAATACTGAATCATTCAATATTATCCTATATTTCATCATTTCTGTATAAAAGCCCTAGCAGTAATGGGATTACACCAAAGATTTAAGCATTCGTTCTCTCCTTTATGGGCAAATAAGTATTCTTTAAATATATGGAAATATTTCTGAGTCTAAGCTGCCCTTAGTCTTTGCCTTTTGGTATATATCTAAAATATGAAAATAAATTTGATATTTTCTTTAAAATAGAAGTAATGTCAAAATAAGAAGACTAGTATAGCAATTCTCTTTAGGATCCTATCACGTACTCTACAGAGCTCAGGTTGTTGCAAGTACAGTCTTCAGAATTTAGGTAGGAAATGCTTGCTACCCTTCCCTACTTCCCATCTTACCCAACCTTCCATTATCCAAATAATAACTGACATTTATCCCAGCAGATGGATTTCAGAAAAAAACCTAAAAAGACTTACATGAACTGATGCAAAGTGAAATGAGCAGAATCAGGAGAACATTGTACTCAGTAGCAATGGTATTTATAATCAACGACTGTGAATGACATAGCTCTTATTAACAATATAACAATCCAAGACAATTTCAAAGAACTTGTGATGAAAAAAAAATTGCCATACACATCCAGAAAAAGAACTGATAGAATATAAATGCAGATAAAAGCACTCTATTTTTACTTTGTATGTGTATGAGTGTTTTGATCTATTTCTTTTTCACAACATGACTAACATGGAAATTAGTTTTGCATGATTAACCTATATAAGCTATAACATTGCTTATTTATCATTTTAAGGAGGTTGGAGGTGAGCAAAGGAAGGAGAAAATTTGGAACTCAAAATTTTGAAAGTAAATGATAAAAAATTGTCTTTACATGTAATTGGAAAAATAATATTTAAAATAATAATTGATATGTAAATAACATTTTGAGCTTGGAAGCATTTTTTATGCATCTTCACAACAACTTTAAGGTAAATACATTTTGTTATCTTCATTTTACAAATGAAGAAAATGAAGTTGAGATTTAGTGATTTGTCATGTAGCTAGAATGTATCTGAAACAGGATTTGAATCTAGGATTTCCTGATGCCACATGTATTTTTTTCAATTTTTAGAATATAAGGAAATAAGGGAGACAACGTAGAGGAGGACTTAGCCAACACCATACAAGTCTTTTTATTGTCCTAACCAGTCACTTGAAGATCACTGTCTATTAGAGTTACTCTAGGTGCACCTTCAAATACATCAGATCAACAACAAAGTTACAGAAGAGGAAAATGAGTCTCAGAGAAGTTAAATGACTTAAACAGTGTCACACATCAATTACATGTCTGAGCCAAAATTCAAACTCAGGGCTTCCTGATTCTAATCTGGCAGTATATACTCTGTGTCATCATCTAACAGATAAGAACAAATTTATTTAATCTTCGAATTGTATATAGAATGTCTGTGTATGAAACATAAAACAGAGAAAAGTAAACTTGACATTCTCTATCAGTACAAAGTCCAGTCTAAAGAGGGAATTCCTATTGGTCAAGAGTTTCTCACCTAGGCTTTATTACTATGTTTGTTCTGTTTCTTTTTTTATAGCACCTTAATAAATAAAACATTTCCTTAGTATTTCTAAGTATTTCAGTTAAAAACTCAAAAAGAATTATTTTAAGAAGTGTTCCATAGCATTCCCCAAATTATAAATAAATACCCCACCTACAACTATATAAAAGGATCCATGATCCCAAACTTAGGAATTTTCACCACGAAGCCCTCTGGCTATAACAGAAAACCTGGAGCAAACCAAAGTCCAGATTTGGGTGTTGGGAACTTAAAAAAGCTAAGTTTTTAAGGAGTTACGATATAGAATACCCTCATCACGGGTCTAGTCATAGCAATACCTGTGACTAAAGAATGGAAAACCTTTCTTATGGGGAAACCTTCCCACGCGGGAGAAAGACTTTGGAAATATATATCAGGAACAGTGAAAGCAAAAGATAAGCTATGTAACAGTTGGATGAATCTGCTAAAGCATGGCCACTAGACAGGACATAAAGATGGAATCAAAAGAGCCTGTCCATTCATGCTGTTAAACTAGGAGGTCAGATTCTACTCCCACCCAGAACTTTTAGGGTTTATATTATCTAGGTCACTGATTTTACATCCTAATCTGATCATATCTAACACAATGTCATTCTTAAGGGAGGTACTCAAATAGTTGCTGGGTAAAGGGACAGATGAAGAGCTACCCTTTCTTTAGCTGTCTGTCCCACTCTATCTCCAACTATACTGTTTATTGAAATACAGGGAGCTGCATATCCCTTCATGTTCTAGAGCAGATACATGATGAGAACAGTAGATAGTTAATAAATACTTGTTGAATGAGTGGATCCCAAGCCATTTTTAAAGAAAATAATGAGAAACTTCTCTATTTCAAAGTCTCAAGAAACATTTGCTGACTATAATGTATATAAGGCTTTATGAACGACAAGGCATCTTTAGGATTACTTTCTAAATTTCAAGGGATAAAAGATCAACTGAATACAAATATTTTGGTGAGCTATCTTCTTCAAAAGATGTTAAAATGCATTCAATGATAAGAAAAGCAAGAGCAGAGTTTGTGATTCCACAACTGAATCTTGGAATTAGAAGGCTAAGAAGAGTTTGCAGAAGTCATTTAGTCTCTCTAGCCATCTGTTTCTAGCCAAGATACATCTAATCCAGACATCTGCATTCCTTTCTTTCCTCAGACTTACTGAGACTTACTTTCCTAATATCAAAAGGAACCTTTTGAAATGGGTTAGAAAAAGTAGATTTTTGTTTAGTCATTTTAGTTGTGGTCCCATTTGGGGTTTTATTGGCAAAAATATTGGAGGAATTTGCTATTTCCTTCTTAACCTCATTTTACAGATGAGGAAACTGAGGTAACGGCTAAATAACTTGCCTAGGATCACAGTAAGTAGTTGAGGCCAGTCTTCCTGATTGGGGACCAGCACCCTAATTACTATTCCACAAGCAAGATATCTGTTGTCTTGCTGATTCAATTTTAACTCTACATTTCAATTGTTCCAGTTAAGTAGCCACCCCCTCAAAAAAAAATCAATAGTTACAATTATTATACAGTAGTTGCTAGAGGGTGAAGTCTTCTACTGACTTCATAAGTTGACAGATGGTGAAAACATTACTCTTCCCTTCTAGAAGCCAAAGACTTGGGACTGAAATGATCTTTATCTTAAAACAGGCAGAACTTTTTTTTTTTTTTTTTGCATTTGTTAATATTTTAATTTTCAAATGCTTAATCACAGAACGAATGTTCAGGCTGGAAAGAACATCAGAAATCAGTGAATCCAAGACTCTAAATTTACAAATGGGGAAACTGAGGCCAAAAGACTTTAGAAGTATAATTTGTTCAAGGTCCCTCTGCTAGTAAGCAGAACAAGTGAACCTAGAACTTCTTGCCCAGGGCATGTTCTTTTACAACAAACTTTTCCATCCCACCCTACCCTTAGTATTTTACCCCCCTGAGAAGATTACTGGTTAAGTACAAATTCAAATTAATTTGGCAACACATTTCTTATTCTTCTCTCCCAAACTATCAATCAAAGACATACAAACAGATCACAAATGTAACTTGCAGACATAGTGGGAAAAGTATCAATTTATTGTGTCTGCAGAAGACATTGAAATAATTTTAAAATATTTTTAACTTGCAATTAACAGCTTAAATGCTTTTGAAATGAAAACTTTTATCCTTTGAAAATAGGTTGAAAATATTAACATATTTTTAGAGCTACAAAATTTAGCCTTTAAATGAACTATACTTTTAGGTAGCAATTTTCATGAGTAACTCCAGTCATAAATATATCAAATAAATGTGCTGTATTGAGTTATCATATGAAAACAGTGAAGTTAACTCAGGTCATAATGGAACATCAAAGTAAAATGCCAAGTAAATATCTCATGCCTATTCAGCTCAATCTGATGCCTATTTTTTGTGTTGTTTCTTTCCTCTAACTTTTTAAGGGGCATGTCATTTGACATTATTTTCCTTTTGTCTCTATTACTTTCCCAAAAGCTGCAAAACTGGATAGCTTAGTAGAGGACCCAGCCATGTGCATTTCTCTGATTTAAGAATGAAAAGTCTCTCTTCAGGGAAAATTGTCCATCCTTATTGGAGGGGGAGGGAAATGGAGGAAGAAAAACTCTTCTTTTTATTCCCCTGTCTCAGCCATTTTAATTCTTTCCAATGTCTAATTATTTCAAATTTACCTTCCTCTTAAAGGACTCATCCTTTAAGAGTTCAGGCCAAACTTTTTCCCTTAACCTGAACATAACTTGATACTAATGATCTTATCATCACAGCATGTTTTCCTTGCCAAGCTGACTTAAGGATTTAATCTTTTTAGCTTTGGAGAGGCAAATCTTACTCCAGATTTGGCCTAGATCTCCAGTTCAATTACCCTCTCACTGGCATTATTCTTATGTAGGGACCAATCTCATGGACCCTCTGAGTCAGAACAACAGATTAGCCACAAGAGCTTCCTTCTCTTAGCAACATCATTTACTCTTTTTCTTTACTTCTGAATGAAACTATTTTTCTGTCAGCTTCAGAATAATAAATAATTGGAAAATCTAGCATGTTTTTTGAGTGTATGCATTTACCCTGACTCTTCTTCCCCTTCAAATTCAAGAAGGGGTAATAAGCTTATCATCTATGGCTAGAGAAGTGAGTTACCTTCTGTTTGTTCTTCAATTCACTACAATTACACTAACTTGAAAGCACCCACAGTCTGAGAATTTTTTTTTCCTAATGTTCTCTTGATTAGATTAAAGAATTAAGAAAAAGATTCTGAATGAGAACCAAAAATGTTACAGCAGGAAAGTACCTTAAAAGAAAGAAGGAAGGGCATTTATTAAGCATTTACTATGTTCTACATACTATGCTAAGATCTTTACAAATATTATATCATTTTATGCTTACAACAACTCTAGGAGGTAAGTACTAATATTATTTCCATTTTTGCAGTTGAGGAAATTAGGGGAAAAATAGGTTAAGCGACTTGTACAAGGTCACGTGACTAGAAAGTGACTGATGCCAGATTCAAATTCAGGGTTTATAGTTTTTTTTTTTTTTTTTCCCTTTCTTAGTTGAGCATTGATATATCACATTTCATTTTTTTTTTTGGCCACATGGTATTTAATTTGTTGATTTATTTTTGATTGTATTTTATTTTATTTTCCCAAATAGATATCAAGATATGTTTTATTATTCATTTTTACAATATTTTGAGTTGTAAATTTTTTGCCCCTCCCCTCTCTCTCCTCTTTTTTCTTTCACAAATGGTAGGAAATTTAATATTGGTTATACATTATTATCATGTAAAATAGTTCCTTATTAGTAACAGTTGTGAAAGAAGAAATAGATCAAACAGAAAAAACCATAAAAAACAATAAAGTGAAAAGAGTATACTTTAATCTGCATTCAGAGTACACCATTTCTTTATTTGGATTGGATAGCATTTTCCTTCATGAATCTTTTGTACTTCTCTTGGATTACTGTATTGCTGAGAAAAGTTAAGCCATTCACAATTGATCATCACTTCATGTTGCTGATATTGTGTACAATTTTTTGTTGTTGTTGTTTTTGTTTTGTTTTGTTTTTTGTTGGTTTGTTTGTTTGTTTGTTTGTTTTTTTGGTTCTGCTCCTCTTATTTTATATCATTTATACAATGTTTGTTTGTTTGTTTGTTTGGTTTTTTTGGTTCTGCTCCTCTTATTTTATATCATTTATACAATGTTTCCAGGTTATCTTGAAATGTTCCTGCTCATCATTTCTTATTGCATAATAGTATTACATTCATCCCTATACCACAACTTTTTCAGTCATTTCTCAATTGTGGACATTCCCTTAACTTCCAAGTCTTTGCCACCATAAAAAGAGCTGCTATATTTTTGTGCACATAGGTTTGGGATATACACCTAATAGTGGTATTTCTGGATCAATGGGCATGCACAATTTGTTTGGCCTTTTGGCATATAAACTCAGGGTTTCACGCATCTGGGAACAGTATTCTATATACTGAGTCACCTAGTGGTCTAGGATCACAGAATCAGGACTGAAAGAGATCAGGAATGTCATCTATTCCAACCCCTGTATTTAACAGATGAGAAAACAGAGGCCCAAGGAGATAAAGTGATTTGTTTAAAGTTTTCCTACCTCCAAAAGCAATGAACTTCCAGTGAAGCACAAAGCTCTCCAAATTCTGCCCTAATGACTCATGTGTGGATTAAAAGACCTGGGTTCAAATTCTAGTTTTGCCACTTATTAACTGTCACCTTGGGTATTAAGATTTTTAAGTTTTAATTTTCTCACCTGAAAATGAGGAGGTTAAATTATATCACCTCTGAAGCTCCTCATAGCTTGCATGTATTACTACTCTGTGATTCTCTTGGCAGCAGAAAACTCAATCTACACCCCCATTTTCAAGATAAACTAATCAGATCAGAGTGACAAAGAACTAACAAAGTGTCACTAGTTAGTAAATGACACAGCGGGTACTAGAACACAGGACTCTCTGACTCCTAAATGTGTTCCATCAATAGAATATAATATAAAGAGCACATTGTAATGAGTCTGGCACTATGTAGGACTTAATCAGACATAGAGGAATGAAAAATCAAAAAACTCACCTTCACAATGGATTTATAATTTTATCGGAATGAATAGTATCCTAAATAACCCTGATGATTATAGGCTGAAGGTAACACAAAGATATCAACGAAAATAAAAATAATAAAATAAAGAATATCAACGAAACCAAAATTTTGGTTCACCAGATGCTTTTCTTGGTGTTTCCCCAAATGAGCACCTTTCCTATTTAAACTTCTTCTGGTTCATGTAACAGTAGCTATGTTTCAATGCACTCTCTCTTTTTGCTCTGCTCTATCTCTGTGGTTTCCTATCAGATTATGCATTTAACATCATTTTGAAATTTAAGAAATTCCAGAAAGCTTATTCTATTCACTCAGCCTTGGGAATTTCTTCAAGCCAGTTTCATCCACTAAAAAATAAAAAGAATTTCCCCTTAGGTCTTATGACAAACATATGATTAAGACTTCTTGGTTCAATGGATTTTCACTTAACACTCTTCTCTCATTATACTCCTTTTAACAAACCAGACACTAACCTCTCCCCCTTCACTCCCTTTCCCATTTAACTTTTGGTTTTCATTTCTTTTCATCTCTACTTTGCTAGAAGGGATTCTTTTCAGGAATGGGCTGTACAGGATGGGCCACTGAGGTCTCTTCCAACTAGAAGCTTCTATGGCTACAAAAGCATTGTTTCTTTTCATATTCATCTTGGTCAGACAAAGGATAAAAATCTCTGTAAACAACTGTTTTATTACACTCTCATAAACTGAAAGGATAACAGGGTAAATTCTTCCTTGACAGTCGAAAAAGGACTGTTTTCAAGAAACACTAAATGAGAACACAGCAAAAATTAAATTGCTCGAATTTGCTACAAATGGACAAATCTAATAGTAACTTGTTTTGTCATCAGGATGTTAGTTTCTACTATCATTTTTTTTCCTGCCTTAGGCAACTTAAACTGGGATTTGCCCTACCTATTTCAGTATGCTGTTGTGAGTATTAAATACACTACTGTATTAGATTGTATTTTTGTTTAATGTTTTAAAATATTATAAATTAATATATTTTAATAATTTAATAACAATTTGCTAGAGAATTAAATTATATAATTTAAAATATAATTATTACTATTATTAAAACCTTATATTTATATGGTACCTTAGAATTTACAGCTAAAAATGTATAAATTTATAAACATAAATGAACTTATATAGTATGTAATATCATATAATACTACTGTCCAGCTCTCTGGGATAAAACACAAACAACCTGACTTTCCATTTAAAGCATACCACCATCTACTCTTACATTCTTTTCCCATACATATATCACAGAACCCCTTTTCTCCAACTACACTCTACTCATACTGGATTAGGACTATTCTCAAATTTAACAAATCATCACCATCCATATCTATCTAGATATGCTAACCTCCAAACTGGGATGACTTAAAATTTTTGCCTACTGCAAAGATCAGCCTGGATATCACATTATATTCCATGAGGTTTTCTTTAACTCCTGTCTCACTTCTCTATATTCCCTATCACCCTTCCCCCTACTAATTCACCCTCTCTCCTTAAACTTCTTTAAATTTTTTTTCATCTATGTTTATATTTTATAAACAAGATTGGTGGTTCTCATTATTATTAATTATTATTATTATTATTATTCTCTCCACTACTTCACACACTTAAAAAAAATCACAGATTTTCCCCAATCCCCAAGGATATTTGTGTATATTGGTCATATCCAACAACATTTATTTTATTAGAAATGAAAATGTTAGTATTGTTAGAAAAATAATTTTAACCTCATAGAACTGTTAAAAGGATTTCTGGCTCCTCCCACCCATTCCATTCCCCTCTTATTTCATTTCCAGGAAGCTCAATTCTAAAAGAATGTGAGCTCCTTGAGGGCAGGGACTGTTAGGCTTTTATCTTTGTAGACTAAGTAGCAATGCTTTTCTGTGAACACAGCAGATGCACATTTAGGGTTAGTCTCTTGAACTGATTGTAAAAATATGTATGCTGACTCATTACATAAAACTTCGATATCAAAATTAATAAAACTAGGATTAATAATAGTAATTTTAAAGTTAAACAAGGATTCTAATTATACTTGGAATTGTATGGGTTTTCATCTAAGCAAGGCTTTTTTCTCTACCAAATGGGTCCAATTTTTCTTGTATCTTTAGCGGGTTTGTGGAGAATTATTTATGTGTTCTCTTTCACAGACTGAGTTCCTGGAGACCAAGAGATACATTTTGCCTTTCTTTTTATCCTCTCATGGTTAGTACAGTGTTTAGCACACAGTAGGAACTTAGTAAATGTTTTCTGACTGAATATGTGTTATCAGTGTTAGAATCTACCCACTCACTTTTCCTTCCATACAACTAGAGTTGAGTATTACTTGTATCTTTCTGTCTCACTTTATCATTTTGATTTTTATCTCTTCAGGATTTCTATCTTTTGGCCAAATCCCACTTCTACCTAATTCAGAAGGCTGCCATCTTTCAGTCACAGTATACTAAGAACCCTAAACTTTCCCAGTGTTTTAGTCTTTTCTTCAGTCAACTAATATAATGGTACCAGAAGCATCACATGTACAAGACCAAGTCTAAGGTTTTAACCCCAGCTTTGTTGTCCAATTCATAAAGTTTTTGTCTAGTTCTCATTCTTAGAATCTTATTTCTCTAGCCATGAAATCTGATCTCCTCCTGCTAAAACTTAAGGATAACTTCCATTTCTTTGTAGGAACCAATACTCTTCGAATACCACTCTAGGAAATTATTTCTTTAAGCCATGTCTAGGGGGGAAACACATTATTGATTCTTTAGCAATTCAACATACATAATTATACCACTGTGGAATTTATGAAACTGGGGAAGATTATATAACTATCAGTAACATCTTATCTACCCTACTCAACTCCAAGGCCCCAGGAATTTTTATCCCTGATCACTCCTAGTCTACAATTTTAGAAGCTGATGTGAACCTTCTTTCTTCCTAAAATGAACTCCTTTCTTTATGCTCTTGATCCCACCCTTTCCCATCTCCTCCAAGAGCATACTCTATCAGTAATTTCCACCTTCTTTAGTCCCACCTGTTTCTCTCTCTGGTACACACCATGCGTATGTTTCATAAATGCTTGCTGAGTGACTGATTCATTCTTCACTCGGATCTTCACCTCTACCCACGTGCAAGTTCAGGTCTCCCTTTTCACTGGGAAATATGACCCGAAAGCAATATGATGCCTATGTTCACCTGATGAAATAAACTTTACAGCAAAAGTACCACTGCTAAAGCTAAGCTCTTATACCAAAATAGAAGTTCAATGGTTCACAAACATGTCTATTCTTGCTTAGTTGAAGACCATGAAACAAAAATGTGATCATTTTTGCAGAAATATTCTACTCTATTTCATATGAAATAGAGAGGGCTAAGGATTGTTAAGAACTCCAGTACTATTACCCTTACATGCTAGAAGGAAGCTACATTTTCACCTCATCGGCATCCCCAGGATCAGTATTAAAATTTGAGAACTCAAGGGCTAAGGGCAGCCCACCTGGCGTTTATGGCACAGAATCCCCAAAGTGAAATAGAGGCAGTACAGGTAGTTTCACAAAGGCTCCATTGGAAACCTTGCTCCTGTGACATTCTATTGTTCCTAACTATACAAGTATGTTTACCAAAATAAGAAACACTCTGTTAATGAACAGAATGAAAGAAACAATGCTAGTTTTGTTTGGAGATCTCTTATGCAACAGATTACTGTTAATGTAAACATGCCTGAGACATGCCAGGGCTATTTTGACCATTTCCCGGATCTGACAAATAAGGGTATAAATTCCTTGTCAGTGTATTTCACAAAATGACAAATAAATGTCACCCCAAATTTCCTGCTGAGAGATTTGCCAGCAACTATTGACATAAAGATTTATGTATTTCTCTTGAGACTTTTGTGGTTTAGAAATTTGTCAAAACAGGATACTATTTAAATTAAAATTTTACTGATTCAAGTTAAGAAAAACCCTGCACTGCTGTTTTTGTAGCCAAATTTGTGGGTGGGGAAACTTTGACATTTATTTTTTGGGTACCTAATATGGGTATGAGAAGGCACTATATTTAGCAGTCTAGTTTTTAGGCCAAAGTATCTAAGCAAGATGACTATCACTTTCTATGAATTACTGTACATGGGAAATCAAACCCTTGCAATATTAGATGCAAGCCAATTTAAGTTAAACAAATAAAAACACCTGCTTATAATGCTAATCAACTTAATCTGGGCAAGAGGGTGGAAATTCATAAGTGAAATATTCTTGTATTTTTTGTCTCCTATGTAAGTCCGATTTTACTACGCATTTGTTTTCAGAAGACTCATCCAGGACGATTAAAATGGAAATTAGGGCAGTTTAATTGGTTTCTGAGATTTTAGTAGGACTTTCATTAATCGCTAGAAGAGAGTCATAAGGGTACCATTGCTCTAACCTCCCTAAGATTCTAGACCTATAAAAGGGACATCTGAAATCATTTAGTCAAGTCTACATTGCCTAGATGAGAAAACTGAGCTCAATAAAAGTATGTGACTTGCACAAGATCACAAGTAATAAGTGGTGGATCCTAGATTTGTACTCAGGTCTTACCACTCTAAATTTGGCACTCTTTTCATGACAGCAAATGGTTTCTTAAGGGGAAGAACAAGTTTCTTTATATCTTAGCATTTCTACTATGTATTGTCACTTTAAAGATTTTCATTGAATTTTCAGAGTTAAGATTATTCCATTAACATGAATATTGGGGAGGTAGATGGGGAATATCTAGATTAATCCTTTGGTTTGTGCCAGTCTAAGTCTTTCTTGGGAACTATCCTAACACAGTGGCTAGAGAAGCAGTTTAGGAAGCAGGAAGACTTGGACTTAAGCTGTAATGGTTGAGTTAGGCAAGTTTTATAGCTTTGGGCAAGACATTAAATCTCACACTGCCCCCAGGCGACTCTCTAAAACCTTAACTTGTCCATTCCTTGTAGATTGGTTTTGCTACAGGGAGTTTCCTCCTGGACTTCTAGTCAACCACAATCACAAATCTGGATGAAAAAACAAACAAATTCAGATTTTCCTCCATAGTGTTTGTTTCTCCTTTGAGGTTTAGCTCTGGGTTCTGCCCACAAGCCAGGGGTAAATCTGAAAATATAAATTCTTCAAATGTCTTGTCCTATTTCTTTTTCTTTAGTATTTTTATTATCAGGAAAACTGCAAAGCTTAATGAGCATGTGCTTCTGAGGGCCTGAACTTTCAGCCATTTCAATTTCCAAAGAGGTAGTGTTCAGTTCTTTAAGGTGAAGCTGAGCATTCCTGTGTGGTCCACTGAAGTAACTGGGGACAAAAAAGGTCCCAAAGCAACAGTAAATTATGAGGCTAAGGTATGCCAAGATTGTGAATCCAAAATTCTAGTGGAGCTTTTGGTCTCTAATATAATTATGATTTGAGTGTTCTGTCCTTCTTTTTGTCAATTAAGCTCTAAGCTCCTTAAAGTCATATTTTTGCTTTTCTTTTTATCTCAACAAATTAGTATAGTGCTTGGCAAACAGCCAGTGCTTAATAAATGCTTGTAGATTTGACTTTTAAAAATCTATGTGATAATAATACCATCTCCATCTGGCATTCAAAGTCATGATTCCCTTAGCCTTGCCTTGTCTCTTCATAAATTTAAAAAAAAAAAAAAAAACCTCTTCATAAAGAACTCAAAAATCAAACCTTCAGTAGAACCACCCTTAAACATTCTCCCTCCTAACAACTTTCTGACATTATTACCATCTTCTGGTCTGTTCTTCGCAAAGCAAGTGTTTGGCTGGGGTCATGTTTGTGTGAGCCACATGTCGGAAGACATTGCATTTCCCTGATATTATAAATAAAGTAAACAATGTGATGAATACAGAAGTGAGAGAAAGGACCTTCTGCAGGTGCTAGCAATCAACCAGGAATGGAAAAAAAAAATAGTCTAGAAGCAATGACGCTTAGCAAAGCCTAAATCACTCTCCCATTTCCCCTGAGAGAATTGGGGAAAAGCTTTCTGTTACATTGATTGCCAACCAATTTCTAATACTCTGTCCTGCCCCCACCCCCCAAAAAAGAAGTTACTGAGCCAGAAAAGTACAAGATTATAACGTGAAGTTTGTTTGCTTCTTTGTGCAAATCTAAGTATAAAGCCAACACTTAACAAATGTCAATTTCCTTTTAGAGATTCAATATTGGGTTTGAGGACAAATGAGAGAGAGAGAAAAAGAGAAAAAGAAAGAGAGAGAGAGGAGAGAAGAGGAGAGGAGAAGAGAGGAGAGAAGAGGAGAGAAAAGGAGAGGTGAGGAGAGGAGAAGAGGAGGATGAGGAAGAGAGGGAGAGAGGGAGGGAGAGAGAGAGGGAGGGAAGGAGGAAGGGAGAGAGGGAAGGGAGAGAGAGAGAGAGAGAGAGAGAGAGAGAGAGAGAGAGATTTATTAAAAGATATTTCCTTCTTTCAATAACTAGAGCTAACTGAACCATCACAGATCAAGTCAGTTTCCCCATAGTAAAACAAATTAAGCCCACTTGTGGAAATACATTTTGTTTTGTTTTATAACATCCCCCACATTTGACCTGTCAAAGGCTCAAAGACAGGAAGCTGTCTCTTTTAAATGCAAATGTCTTGGGAATACATATAAAAATTGGTAAATTTCTTAAAATAAAATTGGTCAGGGACAGCTTTGTGGTACAGTGGATGGAACACTAGCCCCATAGTTAGGAGGATTCCAGTTTTTCCTGAAGCTCAAATCCAGACTCAGCTATTTGACACTGACTGGCTGTGTGACTCTGGGAAAGTCAATTAACCCCAACTACGTTGCCAAAACCTCCCCCAAAATAAACAAAAAACCCCACCAAACTCAAGATAAAATTGGTCAAAGCAACTCACACGGCTTGCCTTTTTAAATGTGAGGTGATTGACAATCATGAAGAACATTAAACTACAGAAGGGTAGGTCAATTAATGTTTATATGAATATGCATTCATCAGCCAAACCAAAACTGGAAACTATGAAAATGGCTTCAAGTCAGTTGCCATGATCCCTTCATAAACCATGGATCTTGCTATGAGCCATCTGGAATCTGAATTTACTGAAATCAGTCACACTGAAATCTTAAAAAGAATTAGAAGTTGAGACATTGCATGCAATTTTTACCTTTGTATGATTAAGAAGCCAGAGAATGCAGCATTTTCAAGAATAAGGGGAAGCCATGGTAGTAGACACAGAGATATCACTGGAGTCAAGCACAGCTGAAGTTGAATTAGGCCTCTGATGATTTCTGGTTTGTGATTCTGGGCCAGTCATTTAAACTCTCAGTGCCCATAGTGGCTAACAGGACAAATTTCAGAGTAGCAGCTCGGCTACTTTGGTAGAGGTAATCACCTCACTGGGGAGCCTGATTTTAAAAATCACAGTTCTAGTGAGGAAAATAATCATAAACCATTGTTATTTGTTTCATGATACTACCATGAGAGAATTTAAATAATAACAACAGCTTCTCACCTTTAACTATCCAATAAGAAAGTATAGCATTTGGATGTAATGGGTCCTTGCTGCTATGGAGGTTAAGGGTAGTTCCTTGATTGAGTTCTGGAGTTCTGAGAAGCAATAAAAGCTGATAAAGAGTGTGAAATAGGTCCAGTATCAATTTAGTGAACCCCAAAGAGTGGAGGAAAACTAGTCTGTCTATGGAAGTTTACATGGCCCAGTGGGAAAAATGAAGGACTGAAATTTCATGATGATCACCAGTATTGGGATGAAGGGTTATGATTGGGATAAGATTCAAGGAAACAACAGTAGTGACAAAGAAAACAATGAACAAAAACAGACATGACAAGAGAAAGACCTCTGGATGAAACAAAGGTTCTGGATTCAAATTCAAGCCCTACTATTTGCCACCTGTGTGGCTTGATTTAGATTATCATAAAATAAATCAGAGGGGGACCCAGAATGACTATCAATTTACTTCTGAAGAAGTAGCAAGAAATACAGTAATTTGCTGAGAACAGAACAAGGTTTAAGGTTTCACCCTCCCCTTTTCAGAAAAAGCAAAAGGAAAAAATAGAGCCTGTTGGTCATCTAGGATGGAATCATCTTGGGGCAATGTGCTAATGGTCAGTGAAAACAAGGCAGAGATCTTTAAACAAAAAACAAAACAACAACAACAACAACAACAAAACAGGCCATGTTCTGGGGCTGGTTCAACCCTCTGGTGGGAAGAGATTTTCATGGGAAATTATTTGCTTTTCCCCCTAGAAATAGTAAAACATTCTCTTGAAATATTTGTTTTGATTTTATGTATGTTCTAAATAAAAACAACCAAAGTATCAAAGGACACAGCTGTTTATTTTTGGTTTTCTTGGTTTTGCCCAGTCTGTTTGTTTCTGAATGTGATCCCTTTTCTTTTTTCCCTCCCCTTTCACCCTTTTAAAGTCAAAAGCATTTTTTTTTCCTGATCTACAGGAAAAATTGAAGCCCTCAGAGAATTGGGCTAATGTGTTTCTCAAGAGGTGAAAAGAAATACAACCCTTTGGGCTAAATGAAGCCAAGGAACTGGACTAAGAAGACACAATGTGGCAAGAGATAACTTCAGAAAAGTACAGAGAGAGATGAATGGAAAAACCACATTAAAAGACCTCTCTTCAACCACTCTTTAGTATAATGTATGCATTAGCCATCACATGCCAGGAAACAAAGGGCATTGATGTAAAATAAACTTTAAAAATTTTTTGTAAACATTTTTTTGTTTAAAGTATTGAGTTTTAAATTCTATCCCTCCCTCTCCCCCCCTCACTTTCCTCCTTCTTTGAGACAGTAAGTAATCAGATAAAGGTTATACATATACAATTATGTAAAACATTTTATTTTAATCATTTTGGATAATACTCATATAAAAGAAAAAAAAAGAAAAAGTGAAAAACCACAAGCTTCAGTCTGTATTCAGTCAATATGTTTTACTGCTGCTACTGTGTAGAACTTTCTACTGGTTCTGTTCACTTCACTATGTATCAGTTCAGTTTTTCTAAGTTTTTTCTGAAATCATCTTGCTTGTCATTTCTTATAGAACAATAATATTCCATTTAAATCATATATGACAGTTTGTTTAGCCATTCCCTATCTGGTGGGCATCCCTCTGATTTCCAATTCTCTAAGCATCACAAAAAGTTGCATATAAATTATCATTGTTTCACAAATAAAGAACTGGAAATGAATCAGAGGAATTCTGAGAAAATTTACAATAGTTGTTAAGTATAGATGTGCATGTGTGATCTTAGCCAGATCCTTTCACCTCATGAGTAAATTAAAAGAAGAAGAAGAAGGAGGAGGAGGAGGAGGAAGAGGAGGAGGAGAGGAAGAAGAGGAAGAAGAAGAAAGAAAAGAAGAAGAAGAAGAAGAAGAAAGAAGAAGAGGAAGAAGAAGAAGAAGAAGAAGAAGAAGAAGAAGAACAACAACAACAACAACAACAACAACAACAACAACAACAACAACGAAGAAGAATTTTTTGGTTACTTGACATTCAAAAAGACAGATAAAATAGTTAAGTTGTCAAGATCTCATGTTACCTTTTGTTATAATTCTGTGTGTGTGTGTCTGTATGTGTCTGCGCGTGTATAGTCTGTTTCTGTCCATCTCTGCCTGTGTGTCTCTGTCTTTCTCTGTATGTCTGTGTCTGTGTTTGTCTCTCTGTTTCTATCTCTCTCATTCTCTGTCCTTTTTTTTGTCTCTGTTTTTCTCTGTGTGTCTCTCTCTGTCCCTCTGTCTCTCTCTCCCATCCAACCTCCTTCCCTCACTCTCCCTCCACCCCTCTCTCTTTCATTCCTGCCATTTCACCCTCACTGCAAGACTCTATTTTTGTCCCCTTCTTCTATCTATCTCAAAATGCCATGCTCTCAAGTATTTCAGAATACTATACTATCATGTATAGTAACTATACTATCATGGATAAATCCCAATATAACTGACAATATAAAAAAGTTTTTAGGTGGATAGAATATTGAACTGAGAATCAGGAAGACTTGAACATATCCTAACAGCATGGCCCTAGATAAGTCACTATATATTTTTCAATTTGAGTTTCCTCTACTGTAACATGAGGATAGGACCTATTTTATAGGTTTTTTGTGAGGATCAAATAATAGAATATCTGTACAGAGCATCACAAACTTTAAATGGCTATGAAAAGGTTATTGTTATTACTATTATTATCATGATTATCATTATTAATAGAGGAGATATGGTTTCTTTGAAAGTACTTGGGAAATGACCTAAGTAGACTGCAAGTTCAGGATGAATTTAGTGCGACAGAAAGAAACATTAATAGAAGCAACCCCAAGGTGTCAGAATGGAGGAGCTCATTGCTTCCTTATATTCTGCTCAGAGAAATGCCACATCTGGATTAGGGCACCATTTGGGGGCATCCAATTTTTGGAAGAATGTTGATAAGCTGGAAAGATGAAAGGATTAGAAAGCAGGACATTTGAGATTCTTTGACAGAACTGAAAGTGTTTAACCTGGAAAAGAAATTTTTATAGGACATGGGATAATGATGGTTCCTCTTCAAATATCAGAAAGGTTGGGAGAGATTCGACTCTCCCCTCCACCTCTCTTGGCTCAAGAGAGCTAAAAACAATAGGTGGGAGTAGAGCTAAAGAGAAATGCATTTTGATTGAATACAAAGAAAAATAAAAGTCTTAACAATTGGAACTACATCAAAGTAGCAAGGACTACTGTGGGAGGGAACACATTTCTTATCACTGAAAAGTTTTTGAGCCAAGGCTAGCTGCCCACTTGAAGAAATTTTAGAGAGAATTCATGGCACAGACACAGGTTTCATTTCGATGACCTCTGAGCTACCTTTCAGCTTTAAGAAATGATTCTAAGGTACTATCCCTCCTAAGGCATTTGCATTTCAATAGATGAATCTCAGAGGCTGAGTAAGATCATAGGATTTAAGACTGCTAAGGGATGATAGATATGCTCTAGCCAAAACTAGAGACACCGTTAACTTGTTGTAGGTCAAACGTGTAGTAAAGGGAAAGGCCAGAATTCACCACCAGGTCTCTTGACTCTATAAAACGACTCTCATTCTAAATTTATTGAGATAAAGAAGCAAAGTAATGAAGCTTTTATCAAAGGACTATAGCTCTATGACAGATAATCAGGTGGTATTTTTGGATATTGGGGAACATTTTAGGATTACAGTTTTCCTTTATCCCCAATCAAATTTATGGCATGTAAGTAACTCTAAACATCTGCCCTAATGTTCTCACTAAGGTTTTTCTCTTTTGGGGTCCCAAGGCTTTTGCACTATTCAGAAAAAAGTGTGTCGTATATAGCTGTGAAACAGTATATTTTGGAAGCACTCGTTTTTAAGCAGGTCCTCCTTGAAGGTATTTCCTAACTGCCTGTACTTGTTAACATCTCAGAGAAGCTTTGTAGATAATTTCCTGTCATCTCACAAATTTTAAATGAAAGGTTCTTGAGTGAGCAACTATGGAGACAACTCTGCTATAATCAATAAAGGAAATGGAAAAGCATTTATTAAGCCACTATGTGCCAATTGCTGTGGATAAAAAGACTGAAAAATAAAAATCCTTGCCCTAAAGGCAGATTCCATTCCATAATGGAAATCAATTCTCTCTTGTACCCAGTGAAAAAGATCAGATACTCTTAGAGCCTAGTTGGGGCCCTACAAACACATAACTGCCCGGCTGATCAGTCTTCCCTACTTCCCATTTCCAACAGAGATGTACTATATGAATACTGTTGTTTGCATATTGTCTCACTCTTTAGATTGTGAACTCCACGGGGACCAGCACCACATTATTGTCTTTCTTTGTTTTTTCATCACTTATCACGGTACTTTGCAAAAAATAAGTATTTAATAGATATATGTAATCTGACTGCCAAAATAACCCGTTTCAGTTCTGGCTTTCATTGTGATTTAGTGAAGGGAGAGTCCCAGATTGATAGAAGTTTTATTTTTTATTTATTTGTTTTATGATTATCTTATGAACTAACTTCACACGGACTTAAAGTTGTCAAAATTCTTATCTGCATAAGGATTTTTGCAAAAAAAAAATGCTAATTATAATTCTGATCTGTAGTTACAGTATCTTCAATTAACCATTAATATATCGTGCATGGAATGACATAGTGTCATACAAATGGTAAGACTTCTAGAATACATTTCCTGATGCTAAATAGATCTGTGTAGGCAGTGAAATATTTATTTTCAAATTCATCTGTGTATATTTTCAAAATTGCTGCTTTTAAAATTTTCTTTGAAATATCTGACCTGCTGTTCATAAATCATAAAATATACTCTCCCTTTTATAGAACACCAATTGGTAAATTATGTTTTTTTTTTTTTAATCAGATTGGCCACTTGTTGTTAGATGGTGGGTATTAAGGCCTACCACAGTCAATAGTACCTTAAAGTAAAATTGCCCCCAAGATGCCCTACAGACCAGCTCATCAGCCATATTGAATTAATACAGCTGTGGCTTCACCAATTAACACTCTTAAATTCCAAACAATAGTAAGGTAAGAAGCTTCTTTTCATTTTTTTTTTTTTCCTTTTAAAGAAACATCACCAGCTAATGTGGTTAGTAGATGCTTGGTAGCACAGATTGAAAGAAGAATCCAGATTTCTTTTCCTGGCTCTATATAAGTAATTTCACTTTTCCATTTCTCCGTTTCCCTATTTGCCAAATGAGCATACCAGTGTCTGTTTATAAAGCACTTTGACACTGGCAATCGAAAGGTGCTGGATAAATGCAGACTCCAAATTTTAAATAATATGATTTAAGTTCCTGAATGAGGTATACTCCTCAACTCCTGGAAACCAGGTGTAACACCAAGAGACAAGCCAACTTCAACACTTATCTGAAAGTTATCCAAACTACTTTGGTTGGGAATCAGGCTAGAGATCTTGTGAGACTTACAGTATTTCCTGATTTGGGCTGGTCTGGAAATACCGTAAAAATGGGTACTGTGGTATTTTGGTCTGCCCCAAACCAGAAGTGCAGAGGTACGCAGAGAGAAAAAAATTACTTTCATGCTTCCAATCCCACAATTTGATCCCAAAATAGATACTAACTAAATTACCCAACATAAACCTCATCATCTGTACTTTGTAAAATGTGTGGAACACACTGGGTGCCTAATAGATGTTTGGTGAACTGAGGAATGTTTTCACATGAAACGAGTTTGGCAGAATGTTAAAAATGTTATTCAATATGTACTTGTTGGAGGCATCAAGCCTTGCAATGGTATAGTATAGATAGAATGGTCCCCAGAGGAGCAGCCATAATACTAAAACAGATTATGTTCAATAAATATTTATTAAAGAGCTACTGGGTATGTGAATACAAAATGAAACACTTCTTGCCTTCAAGGAACTTGTTTTCTATTGACATGTGATCTGCCTTGGGTGATTACTTCACATGAGTCTAGATCAGATTTATTGTTTTAGTGAATGAAAAATAGTCTATCTCTGGCACACTCAGAAGAAGTGAAGAGATAGGAAGAGAGGGATAATGGAATCCTAGAACCAAAACACTGCATTAATTTCAGAACTGGAAGGAACCCTTTGAGATCACTTTGTTTAGGATCCTCATTTTACAATGAGAAATGAAACCCTGGAAAGTTGTGACTTCTTAACTGTACATGCTTAACCTGTATTGGATTACTTGCTATCTAGGGGAGGGGGATGGAGGGAAGGGAGGGAGAAAAATTAGGAGGTTTTGCAAGAGTGAATGTTGAACTATCTTTGCATGTATTTTGAAAATAAAAAGCTATTATTAAAAAAAATAGGGAAAAAAAAAGTTGTGACTTCTTTGTAAAAGGTAACAGAGCTTGTTCTCATTCAATCATTCTTAACTTTTTGTGAGCTCACAGACCATAGCACACCAATACCGTCTATGGGGTTTTCTTGGCAAGGACACCCAAGTGGTTTGCCATTTCCTTTTCTAGTGGATTAAAGCAAACAGAGAAGTTATTTTCCCAGAGATACATGTCTAGTAAGTGTTTGGGACTGAGTTTTAATTCAGGTCTTCCTGACTCCATTCCCACTGCTCTATCCACTGAGCTACCTAGCCGCTTTTTAACTACTTAGATTTAAACATATCTACACAGAATCAAAACAACAACAACAAAACAACTATTTTTGGAGCTATACCTTGCTTCTCTGGCTTTAAGAAACATTCTAATGGGTCTCACGTTCCTAATTTGAAAAATTAAAGGATTGGGCCAATTAGTCTCTATTCTACCTCTAACAATGTAGAGTTTTATAAAATGGTGGTCCATAAACTCAAAAATATCCAGTTATATACCACAGTTCCTAAATCAAAAATATTAATAGGTATTGAAAGTAAAAATAATACGTCAAAATCATTTAGTGCTACTTAAAAAAAAGTATGAAAATAGCTCTCCATCTAGAAGGGTTTTCTAAGGTTGTCTAATCAAACCCTTTCATCTTTGATAAGGAAACGGAATCAACTTGCCAAAGGCTGACCGAGCAGTTAAATGACCAACTGGGCATCAAACCACCACCAATCAAATCCCATGCTCCCTCCCCAGCACTACTAGCCCCATCACACCCATCTAATGAGAAAGATTTTAAGTTGTTGGTCGAGCAAAGTACCTCGTTTGCTTTATTAAAGTTTCCATGGCAGAATTCACTAGCCACAGGTCAATCACTATAAAATGCCCAGGACGTATTAGTACGCAGAAAATGAGACAATTGTCAAGGAAGGTCAATTTTGTTACCTAACATCCTTGACAGTGTTCCTTTAAATGTCATCAATCAATGAGCTCTACTGCATGACTTGTAGCACAGTTCTGTAAATTACAGCACACTAGCACATGACATGATCCAGTGTGCTGTAACATTACTCCAGTGACGTAACATGATAAAAGAGATTTCTCGGCTTGGCTATCTGCAGCACAAAGCCTGACAATATCCAGGAGATTTTCATTTTCAGAGTGGCACCCTCGCCTATTCGAAATAATTTCATACAGCTTCGGACATCCCTAAAGAGAGCTTTATCTTGCCTAAGGATGTTTGGCATTGGGTAGCTTCTCTTAAAATATAAATTTTAAACTTTTTTCAACTAGACAGACTAAATCCAGGATGTAGATTTTCCAATTAGGCTCCCTTTAAACATCTGTTGGTAGACTGCATTTAACATTAGTTATTTGAGCAAAGCACAATTTGATTAGGCTGTCTGAAACAGAGCCAAAGTCTGCAAAATAATAGCTCAATTAAATTTTGTTTTGCTTTCATTTGTCTTATACTTTCCTGAGTGTGATACAGTTGCATATAATCAAGTAAACCAATCCTTTTCAAAATGAGAGATTTAGGTACATTTTTTCCATCTTCACTCAAAGTTTATTTAATAATCTATTCCATCTTTGCTATGCTTCACTGAATTTCATCTTGACACAAAATAAATTTCTTTATTTTGCCTTCAGTCTACTTTAATATTCTATACTTACAACAAATTAAAGTTTTATGTGCCATTAATATTATACCTTAAACAGATTAGCAAATTAAAAAAAAAAAAAAAGCAGGTGCCCAGCATCATGAAATTTGGCAGTCATGTTGGGATATGGTGTGTATTTTCAGCTCATACTTGATGTGATTCTTTTTCACAAACCTGATGAAAGACACTGGCAAGACTGTCATCCACCATGGGACTTCCACATTTTGCTGCCTTCTAATCTGCCAATGCTATGTCTATTACCCTGAAACTACAATAGCTCCTCTGGGGAGTTATGCACATGAGGTTAACAGCTATTCCTGCTCCTGGGGGCTACTCATTCAAATGAGCAGGACTAACACCTTTGGGGAGAGGTGCCGGGAAGAAGAGTGGGGCAGGAAGATTATTATAGAAAAACACAATTTCAGTGTTTCTGATTAGGGAATCATTTCCCAGTTGTTACAATTATAAAGAATTAACAAGTATGAAGTTTTGAGAAGGCACAATGAAAACAGGAGAGGTAAGAATAGACTTAGTAGCTGGCTAATAGGAATTTCATTTATACATAAAATAATAAACTTCAATCTTTCTATTATATATTATTTTCTCTTTGAATTTTTCTTCCATTGCTACAGATTGTATCTCTCCTCTGACACTCCCTCTAAAATATTTACTTTTTATTTACCTTGTGACAATCTATCATTAAGCATTCATTAAACACTCATGTCTCAGGCACTATTTGGTGCTGAGAAAATAAAATACTCTCTTCCCTCAAAGAACTTACGTTATATGGGGAGACTCTTCTCTCTTCCTCTCTCCCCCTCTCTCTCTCTTTCTCTCTCTCTCTCTCATATCTATCTGTTTATCTATGTGTGCATATGTATGTGTGTATATGTCTATATATGTGTATATATAGATATTCATACACATATGTATGCATTTATGAATATATGTATATATATGAACACATATTTAAGTGGGGTGGGTATACATACACAGCATTTAAAAATCCTCGAATGACAAAGAATTAAAATTGGCCTACATTTATTAAGTGTTCACCACGTTCTACTAAAAAGCCAAAAATAAAATAATCTTTACTTTCAAGGGTTACTGATGAGCTACAACTGGTATTCAAAGTAGCCTTGCATAGCGGATAAATTGTTGAACTTGGAGTCAGATAAATATGGGTTCAAATTTTGCCTCTGATATTTACTAGCCATGAGTCCATGGAGAAGTCATTCAACCTGTAGGAGGTTGATTTCCAATGTCTCTTTCAGTTCTAAATCTAAGATCCTACTATTTATAGATAAGTAAATGCTAATATCTATTTGATGAATCCTTTCCAACCAATTCTAATGATCCCTCATCCCTGAATTTCCCTTCTATAGATGGCACACACATTTTATATGCATATGCATTTAATTCTATATGCATTTACATATAGAACATACAAAGTAATCCAAGAGGGAAAGGCACTAGCAGTGAGTCCCCTATAGAAGATGGAGTTTGAGCTGAGTCTTGAAGGAAACCAAGGACACCAAGAGGCAGAAGTCAGGAGCACAGGAGTTAGCCAGTATGAAGACCTGGCTAGAAATAAGTAATGGAGGGTGCTACTGGAGGATCTGCAAGTGGTTCTACGATGCTGGCTTGTACAATACTTGGAATTGATTAAAGTTATGAATGCAAAGGTAGGAAGGAGTTGAATTTAAGAATTTTAAATGCCAAAGAAAGGATCAAAGAAGAATCCTAGGGGATACTAGGGAGCCATTGGAGCCCATTTAGAGGGAGACTGCTGGTGATATAGTAAAACATTAGTCAGATTTGAGTGAAGGTCAAGAAGTAAGGCAGTGATCAAAGTTAATAGTACAACTACTAAGAGCATGGAAATAGAATACAAAAGACTATCCTTCAATATAATGCTGAAATTAGAATTTTACAGGTTATTGATAACAAGTAGATTAAAGCATTCTTTAAATCTGAATAATTTTTTTTTAATTCAATAATCACTAAGTCTTACAATAACCTGGCTGGACTCATTTGACAATAGCTTCTCCTGTCGTGAGTAGGGATGAAATATTTAAAAGCATGCTATTTCTCATTCTGAAAAGGCAGAGATCCAAGCTAAGAATGCTTTTTTTTTTTCATTTTCCCCTAAGGATCAGGAGAAAATTACAAAGTGATGCATGATTCTATATAATGTTTCATTAGCAAGTAGTTATGAGCATATTTATCAGTCTTCATAGATTAAAGATTATTTTGGAGGATTTCAAATTGTGGTCTACAGATCACTGGTAGTTCACTTAGCGATCTATAAGGTGGTTTCTGGTAGCATTAAGATGACCTCTGAACTGTTATTTCTAGAATAAATAACTCATAATAGGTTAATACCTTTAAAAGCTCTGTGATTTCATCCAAGTCACTTAATTGTCCATTAAGAGAGATGATAACCTGATAGTTTGGAAAGCACCAGATTGAGAATCAGAAGAACTAGGATTAAATCCTACTATTGCCACTTAATATCTATAGAATTTAGGGCAAATATCTTTCCCTGTCTGGGCCTCAGGTTTCTCCTCAGTAAAATTGAGGGAGATGTCTGGACATGCAGATAATCTCTTAAGATTCCTTACAATTCTAGACCTGGGATTCCATGAACCCTGAATATAATGACCAGATAATTGTAAGAATTAGAAAGCGATAATTGATCTCACAGGCTAATTCGTCCAATTCATACTTGACCAAAAATCAATATTACAATATCCCTGACACATGACCATTTGGAACCTCACAGAGATGGCAACAGGAGGGAGTGAAATCGGGATGGATGGATCTTTTGCAAAAGTAGAATTTTACTTCACTCATAAAGGAAGTCAAGAGGCAGAGATAAGGATACTGTTCAAAATGGAGAATTCTTTAATCAAATCTCAGAAAACAGAAGACATAAGGGTATTTATTTCTTTAAAAAGATTGAGATGATATGGTTCAGGCATTTTGCTTTTTGAAGATCCAGCTTATCATGGAGAACAGAGCTTGGGGAATGGAGATGAAGGATTTAGACTTGATGTGGTTGGAAATACCAGACTATTGGAAGCTAATGCGCATCAATGTGACATGATGAAAATAGCATGTAAGCAAGTCTATTATCAAAACAAAACAAAATAAAACTGGGCATGCCTGGAAAAAGAAACTTTTGTTGAAAAGTATGGCTAAGATATTTTTTTGGTTAAAAAAAAGGTCAGTGAATGACCTATGCTAAGATGGAAATGGAGAATAAAGATGAGAGAAATTGATTATATTTTATTTTTAAAATAACGTTAATTTCTCCCTGGGGCCCTTCCTTCAAGAGATCTTCAGAGTTAGAGACTGGGAAGGAAGGGTAATCAGTAATGGAAAGTGAAAGGTAGAGATTCTAGGCTAGTGTCATAGAACCTAATGGAGAAAGGAATTTCAAGGAGGAGGCAGTTTGCACTATTTAAAACCTCAGAAAGGTATATGAATTTTTCACACCATGAGAATGCTGGAAAGGCTACTGGATTTAACAACAGGATAACTTTCAGGAGAGACATTTCAGAGAAGTAGTTGGGATGGAAGCCAGATTCCAAGGGGATGAGTACAGAAAGATGGGAAAAAATGAATGGTCACATACCATTCACTTAAAAAGGTAAGAAAGAGAATGGTAGCAAGAGATGGCAGCAGGATCAAATAAAACTTTTAAAGCATCCATCTTTAATCTCTATTAACTATGTATACAAGAACATATTGGATTCTGCCTCTTTGAATACTTACCAAAAAAATATAAACAGAAAGTTGTCCAAATGGACAAGAGCTGGCACACTTTATCCTATTGTGTATTGGAAGTTTCAAATCCTGCTACTTAAGTAGTTAAAATGGCTGTGACAAGAAAAAAAAATATGAAGAGATATGGCAGCAAGTCTAGAATTCTTAAAAATGACTGGTAGTCAGCCTCTGTAATTTAGCAGGCAATCATTTAAAACTCAAAGATCCATAATGGCAAGACTGATAAAGTCCACCCATGTTCCAAAGGGGATAGGTTTGCTTTAAAAATTTAGAGAGCTCCTAAATATGACAACCATCTGATGTATTAAAATTATTCACAACCAAAAACAGACAGTCTGGAAATAGCTGGGATGACTTCATTTAGACAGAATTACCCAAATCTGTTTCTAATATACACAGTACACATAATAAATTTTTACAATATGACAAGGAAAACAAACTGAATAAAGGTTCCTGATCTTTTGTTACACAAGCATAGTATATCCATGATATGTTTATAATAGTTTGCCCATGATATCACAGCTCAGTAACAAAAGCCTGAGAAACACAAAAACAGTTACTAGGTATGACATCAGCTCACAACTACCGTAATTACATTGATACACACATTTCCCCCCGAAGTATACTTTTTCCAGACTGCTTCTCAGTTTCAATGGGAGCCTTTGGACAATTATTCTCAGAGTTGTCTGCTGTGTTTGAATAATCCCCTTCTCTCCTCTCCTTCTCAAGCATCATTTCACTTTGTAAAATGTGTATTTCAATTACAAGTGCTATTTTTCAAATGTACTTCAAATGTACTCATAAACATATGTCCAAATTAGGAAAGACAATGGTCTAGTGGACTGAGGTAAAGAGATGGCAATCAGACCTCCCAAGTTCAAGTTGACTTTCTGTCTTTGATCTGTTTGTTCAGATGCATACTTGTGTGCCTCAATTTCTCACTTGAAAATGAAAATATCATTTATCCATAGGATATTCAGTATTTTTTTCCTTCTTTTTGTTAAAAACAGCTACTGACATGGAAAAATATTTTTTTTCTATTTCTTTCCTTCCTTAATGTTATGGGTTTTTTGGTGTTTTCTTTATGTACCTTAAACCTGGATAAATAATGTGTATAGGAAAAAGGAGGATGCCTTATATTTATAGAAGGTAATTTCTAAAATGACCAAACTTTTCAAGCATATCCCACATGTACTGCTTCAATCTCTCTGTTTTACTATCTCAGCTGGCTTTCCTGCCTGGGCATCATGCCAAGTGGACTGGACTACCCCTCATTGTCACTTCTGTTCTATGGTGCTTGCACCAACTGCTGTTATTCTAGGCTTCAGGAAATTTTCTAACCACTGGACAGGCTCCAGTGCTGTGCACTAATGAGTTGCAGATTGGAGGGCTCTAGTGTGTGTGCGCGCGCGTGTGTGTGTGTGTGTGTGTGTGTGTGTATGTGTGCTGGATAATGCAATGCCATGGTTTGCGGAGGGGGGGGAGAAATAAAAAAAAAACATAAAAGAGAGAAAAAAGAAAAAAAATGAAAGAAAAAAGAAAAGGAAGAGAAGAAAAATCAAATACAAAGAGGGGAAAAACAGTAGTTAAAAATTTGCCTACTCAAATTGACAAGAAACGTGACCTCTGTACTTTACCAGAAATTCCTGCAGACTTACAAAATAAAGGAGTTTGCTTTTATCACACAGTATGAGGCTCATATGGAAAAATGGAAAACACTGCATCACTTGACCTTAAGATGCCCCCTTTCAACCACAGATGAAGATTATGTATAAAAATTCTAAATCAACTTAAGATGTAAAGGGGAAAAAGGACTTCAATTTTCTACATTAGACTTAGTGATCATTATTTTAGTTCTTGAAATTTATTTTGTAATATTAGCACATAAGAAAGACTTAATCATTTCAGACTCCATTTTTTAAAAAATATATATCGCTTTGGGAGTAATTATTTAGTCACTTTTTCATGATGTTCACATCATGGCCTAGACTTTCCTTATGTTAGGAAACAGTGAGCAAACCTCACTTACCCAAGCTTGAAAGCTACCCAAGGTTGAGTCACAAATTATTTGCTTACATTAACAGAACATTAAAACCCATCTAAAACAATCCAAGGAACCATGGCCATCTTTGAACTGTGATTCACTCCTATGGGAAACCAAAGACCTTTCTCTGTCTTAAAGGCAAAGAACAGTTATATATGATGACATCATAGCCCATCAAAATGTAATCACTTCTTGGTGGATTCCAACCCAAGAGACTTTTTGAGTAATGAAATTACATTTCAAATTTTTGCCACACTTAGTGCCGGGTACTTTTAAAACCCAATCCCATCACATCCTTGAACTGTCATCAACATTTTTTCGGACTATGTCAATAAAAGTGATTGCTTGCAGTTCTGAATTCTGCTCTGCACATGGAAACAATACAATTCATTTTAAAGTATTTTCGGGGGTGGTAGTGGGTAGGAACCTTAGCAAAACTATCCACAACATGGAGAAAAAAACCACAGAAGCAAACAGAGAATGTTCTGAACAATTCAACATGCTAGAAACTGACAAAAAATCCCGACGCAGAAGTCCTAGAACTGAGCTCACTGTTGTACTGACAAATAGAGCTTCTTGTCAGAAGTGAATGATGTTTTTGGAACATTAATACGTTCATTAAATTCTAAGTCTCTCTACTGAAAATGCTCTGTACTTTGGCTCAAAAGCATCTTGACAGGTTTGTAGTAATCATATATATATGAAGACCCCTGCTACACAGTTGTGGGGATGCCTCATACCTACCACCAATCTGTTGCTTTTACAAGTTTAATCTAGGTATTAAGAATCTGATTGTGGAACCATGTTGATACAACATCTTCAACCCAGCTGTACATCATATCAACCCCTATGGGTGGTGACAGTCTCCCATGTCTCTCAGAAATAGTACATACTTTTAACTCCCTAATCTGTAATACTACAAAATACTGCTCTCATTTTTTCCAAAGCACAAGTGGACTATCAGCAAGGGTCCGACAGTGTTATTCCTAATTACCTTTTTTTTACTCTTGATCCTGTGGCTCTCATAATTAGTTACCTGGGGCTGCAATCCAATTTGAAGTGATGACAAGAAAGTGATCCATGAAGAAGTAATAAGTTAAATCCAATTTCAGCCTTCCTCTAATTAAATGCACATGGAACTAATGACTCAAACCCTACCATTTCAGTGATAATGGTAATTAGCGAGGTGGGAGTCACTCTTTTTCAACACCGTAGGTGTAAACCTCGAAGTAAAATGGCAGGAGCCCTCTTAATTACATGTGTCATTTTGTCAGCAATTTACACATTTTTGACCAGTCAAGTATGTTTCATGTGTTTTATTTTATTTTATTTTTTGTATTCTCCCAAACCTTCTCACCACGATAACCACATGCGTTTCCACATTCTGATCCAAAGAACCTTACCGGATCTCTTCAACACTGAAGAATCAGAAATCACTTTTGCTGATTTCTAGCTCACTGCTTTGCAATATACAGAGACAAATAGATGCTGAACAAAGGGGAGAACCAAGACAATTAGCAAGATGGCCTGAACTCTGTTGGCAGAAATAAGGGGGGTTGGATTTTGAAAATTGAAGGATATACTGAATTCAGATGACAAATAGTGCCAAGAATTGTTGTGGCTTGTGGGGGAAAGAAGACATAGCAGTTGGTTCCAAAAATCAGAAAAGATATAATACCTGACCTTACACTGTTTACAATTTCCAAGGTAGCTGACATTTGGATAGTGCTTCAGTTAGTTGAATTTCTTTTTTGGGTAGTGGATGGCAATGGTGGCAGGTGATAACCAAAGCATCAAATCAGAGACTTAGAGCTGTAAGATATCTTACAGTCCATCTAGCCCAATAACTTCATCTCACATGTGGAAACAAGATCAGAAAGATTAAAAAAAAATTGTCCAGAGTCAATTGGATTTAGAGCTAGAAATTGGCAGAGCTGCGATTTGAACTCAGTACCCTTGTCTTCCATTTGAACAATCTTTCTATAGCACCAAAAGGGCATCTGATTATGTCAAAACAGTTTTAAAAATTAAATACACACACATACATATCCCTTAAATCATTTGAAATTTTATTTTTTCCTCTTTTGAAATTGCATTTAGGGGTCTGGGATTCCTCAATGATGTGTGAAAACACTGATGACATCTAAAATAGAAGAGAAATTTTGATCCCTCAAAAATAATTAAGCTGCCATAGTGCCTATGTATAAAACTAGGATAAATCATGATTGTTGAAGGAATCAAATGAGATGAAGTGTATAAAGGGCTTTGTAAACCATAAAATGCCACATAAATGTCAGCTACCCTGCTAATGGATAACATTTATATAGCACTTTAAGGTTTGTGAAGTGCTTTACATGTATTATCTCATCTGGGCCGCTCAGTAACCTTGTAAAACAAGTGCTATTATAAGCCCCATTTTACAGATGGGGAAATAAAGGCTGAATAACGTTAAGTGACTTGCCAATGGTCACACAGCTAACAAATATTAAAGACAGAATTCCAAGGCCTTTCTGATTATGGGTGTATGTGTGTATGTGAGAAGGGAGGGGAAGAGAATATATATGAAGAAAACTCAATATTTGTGAGGCACTTACTGAGTGCCAGATTCCGTGTTAAGCAATGGGGATATAGACATAAGCAAGCAAGACAGTTCTGGCCAGACTCTGAATTCTAATGGGACAAGACAACACAAAGAAAAGAGAGAAATGGGGTGTTGGAATTCAGTACAGTGTGAAAGTGGCCAGAAAGTACTATGGAGATCTGTTTTCAGGCAAGATAAAGCACAACCTCACCCATCAGAGTCTAGGACTTCTGTTCAGGAGGTGACTAAATTGCTCCCTACTACTAGATTATCAGTGACAGAAGAGCTGGAATTAAGGCTTTGGCACTCCTGGTATCCATCTTTGACACTAAGTACAAAGTAGGCATCGAAAAAGAAAAAAGCTGAATGAAACAATTTTAGCATTAAAAATTATTTGCTTAATTTTAAAGTCTAAAACTTTATTGTAAATTTCAAGTATCTGTGTTTTTAAGTGGACATTTAAAATACTAGATTTCTGAATTTAAAATATAAAACTGTATTTCCCTTTTATGGTTTCTTCTTTGGCAAATTTTCCTTTGTGAACAATAGAGATGATGTAAGACATTAAGATTATAAGAGATATAAATGCAAAACCACCAAAAAAAAAAAAAAGCCCCACCTAAAACCCAAGCCTATTTAAAACATACTTTATGTGATATCAAGAAAACACCAACTTATATTTTAGAGTTCTCTATTAAAACCACTCATTCAAAAAGCATCCTCAATAGGTACCATAATATGTTACTACAATTACTTTCGAGTAGACTGAATCATAGACTAAAACCAATTTTACTGTACTTCCATTAGACTGACCTTCCCTGTAAGGAATATTTCTAACCCTTGGGAATAAGGAGGAGAGGAGCACTACTCAAATGGGATAATATGTATAAAGTGCTTAGCAGAGTTCCTTGTACACAGTAGGGACTGTATAAATGTTTATTCTCTTCTCTTCCTTCCCACACTTTCAGAGACAAATCAGAAGTTTAGTTGGGTTACATAATGGGTAGAGTTACAGACTTGATATATCAAAGATACCTTAAACAATTTCTAAGTCTGTAAAGACAAGTCCGTTAACCTTCTTGAGCCCCAGAGTTCTCATTTCTGAGTAACAGTGGTACCAGTCTCACAGCACTTTTGGAAGAAATGAGTGAAATAATATATATAAAGTGCCTAGAAAACCCAACAACTTTATAACCGTTAGCTCTTATGTTGCTGCCCTTCATAGACTGTCTGGTGCTGTGGTCAGCCAGGTGTCCAACTTTCAGTTGAGAGCAACACACAAGGTTTACTTTCTTTTCTAACTTTCTTTTCTGCCAGAATATACATGGACTTTTACTTTTTTTAGGAGAAAAGGTATCATTTGATTGGCTTTCAATTTATACATTCATGCCAACAACTAAAATGCCTAAAGAACTAAAATGAATTACTACTCAAAAACTCTGGTCAAAGTTCCAAATTTTAATCAATAAAATTGCTCATCTAGTCCTAAATTAATCTTTAGCCAGTGAAGTTACATATTTTCAGGGCTATAAACACACCTGCAGGGTTAAACATTCATTTCACTTGTTCAAGTAATCTTCAAAACTATATAAACACTTAGGAGAGTAGGTTTGAACATTTTTTTGCTCACATATAAATTTTGTTAAACAATAAAACACTGACAATTCAGTCTATGTTAATTTGAAAGCTGTGATAATTCACACAAGCTAAATTAAAATCAAATTTTTAAATGCTTATTTATTTTTATGAGTTAGCTGGGTTTGTTAATAGTGCAAATAAGATTGCAAAGAGGAAAAGTTTATTTTGCTTAAGAGAACAGATAACTTTCATGTACTTTAGGATCAAATTTTACTTAACTTTATTATTTTGATTATAAATCACTCATCTTCTTAGGGTGTCTCCTGCACGTTGTTTTATTAACCTAGTAAGTATTTTTATAGGTATTGAAAAATAACATCAAAGTTGTATTAAAAATCACTTCCATAATTCAGACTTATTAGATAAGACCTCTCACTTTGTCTGAATTAATGAAGTTTTGTTATATTTTTATGGTTTCTATTGAATAACTAATCATAATATCAGCTTCTAATTTCAATTTTCTTTTGTTTATATCTGTGAAACCAGAAGGCTCTGCCAACCTTAAAGCAAAGGAGTGTGAGATATGCTCAAAATATGAGTCACAGTATATTTGGAGGTTTTTTAAAATGCTATCAGTTATCATCGGATCAAATCCCTCTCCACTGTCAAGTCTTCCTAAATGCTAAGATCTCAAAGTTGCTAAAATAGGTCTGTGACTGCAGTCATTCCAGCTAAGAAAGGCAGTGGATGAATAGCATTAAGACTTAGTAGGATCTTGCTTTTATTTAAAAGCTCCTCATTCTATGATGCTTCATCGAGGACAGAGAACATAGGATACATCTTTAAACATTAAGGCTATTTCCTCACCAAATGACAAAGAATTAAAGTACAATTTTATAACAAGGTGATAACACGTTGGCTGGGTCGCTCAAGAGCAGTATAATTTTACCCCCATCTGTTTATGCCAGGTCAGCTTACCTGATGAAGCTTACTTAATTAGACAGAATGAGACTGGATAACTGAGAAGTCATTTAGCGACCCTCTGTACTGGACATAAATTGCCTTATGTAACCAATGCACTCAGCCATTCTTCCAAACCAGTTTAAACTCCCTGCTTGTCAACTACTGCATTCAGGGGTAAGGGAAGTAGAAAAAAACCTCAAAATATCTTTCCAATAGAACTAACATTCAAGATTATGTACATCTGTTCCTATCTTGCATTTTATATAAATGGTTACATTGAATTAGAGAGTGCCCTTGCCAATGAGGAAAAGAAAAGGAATACCTTGGATCTTATTTGTGGTGATTATTAGCTAAAAACCTTATAATGGCTGACAGGAAAAAAATGCTCTATACCTATAAGGAATTATGGAATGAATCAATCAATCTCTCTCTCTCTCTCTCTCTCTCTCTCTCTCTCTCTCTCTCTCTCTCTCTCTCTCTCCCACACACACACACAGACACACATACAACATGCACACACAGGCACACTCACCCATCATATTTTAGCCCAAAAGAATGTAGTTTTTAAAAAGTTATCTAGAAATTCCACACATTTGAAAAAAGGACTTTTAAGGGAAGATTAAGTATTTTTTAAAATTTCCAAATGATCTTCAATATTTATACTATGGTGATCCAATAAATTTATGTATGTATATGTATGTGTATATATTTTTTGACCATTTTTCTTTGGACTTTCTGGTTTCCTCCTACCCCGAAAATACAATGTCATTTCTCCAGTGCACTTGGGGCCTGCTATATTCAGGAGGACTCAGAGTATTTTTAAGGCTGCGAAAGCTCCGGGAGTGAGGAAAAAAGAATGGGCAGTCATTTGAATCAGTGAGTGACAGGCCAGGCTAGCTCTCTGTATACATTAATAAATTAGAATTTTAATTGTGTCTCTGACTGCAGGAGATGCACGAGGACTTCAATATGTACCAACAATTGGCTATGTTATGGAATCTGCGATGCGGCCTTCACTGTTGACCTCTGAAACACAATTCCCAGTCTGACTACGGAAACTGTTCAGTTTGATCCTTTCAACTTATTTGAATCCTGACAAATAGGCTCACAGCTGAAAGGTCAACACAGTCATATTTCATCCTCTGGAGCTATTCTTAAGACATCTGCACAACAAAGCACTTCTCTTAGTACCTGACACTGGCCCTTCCTGGCACAATACCTCATTAAAAATGTCCCCAGTGTTAGAGTACATTAAGAGGCATATGGAGCGGCAAGAGTTTACCAAATAAATGTTTTTGGAAGTGTTAATAAACAATACGTGTTGTGACTTGATGGTTCCAATAAAATGTCACTGCAACACTGATAAATTCTTGAAAAATAGTTGCTTTCTCAACTTCAGAAAAAGGAACAAATACGTCCCTAGTAAAGGCTTTGCCTTGGTTTCCCAGTGCCTAAGAGGATAATTTTGGAATATGGATTTCTCTGTTCTGACCAGGCAAAGTCAAGAACATGGAATTATTTAGACTGAGTTCAGAATGGAATCTGATATTCTGAATCAAATCCATTCCATTTATTCTAACCTATAGGTGCTTCCTCAAATTCTCATTCAGACTAGACTCAAATTTTAGGATCCTTGAATCAATATCCAAAGCTGGAAGAGACCTTTGAGGTCATCTAGGCAGATCACAGAATTATAAAGAGGAAAAAGAGGTTCAGAGATGTCTGGTGACTTAGGCAGAGCCTATACATACCAAATAAAAGAAATAAGATTTGAATGAAAGTCTTCAGATTGGAAATCTTGTTTTATTTTCAAGCCAATGACTATGCAAAGTAAGTCCCTAATATATCACCTGTCTTTCTGTCCCTCTCTCTGTCTGTCTTCTTGCCTCTGTTTCTCTCATTTATCTATCTATATATCAAAAACATCAATCTATCTATCATCTTTCTTTCTCCTTAGATGCTATCAATTGAAATATATTTTAAATCCTTTGTACCAAGTCATGGGCATTGGTATGACTTTCCAAAATTTATCTTCTCTTAACAGATTAGTACAGATAAAGAATCTTCTGAGACAGTGACATTATTTCAGTTCACACTGAGTATTCCCACTGGCTGGAATTTAACATAGTTATAACTTCAAATACAGTGACCATTTCAGGGGATTCTATAATCTCACCAAACAGGATCTAGTTGTAACAACTTTTTGTCCCTAAAGAAATCCAAGTAAAAGTTCTTATTTACTTCAAAGTACCTTTTTTTTTTGGCCCTGAATTGCAGATAGAGGAAATTTAATATGCTTTTTTGTACAAATAATTCTTGGATTCATAAAATTAACCTTCAAAAACATTCAAGGCAAATAGAAATAGACAGGGGGTATAAATTATAGTAAAACCGCAATGTTAATGTAAAGGCACTATCTCCCTTGATTCTCAGTCATCTAGATATGATGATGTTTCCTTGTTTCTCTAACAACAACAGAAGGATTCTAGAATGGCCAAAGACCCAAGCATGTGACCATAAACATGTCATTAAATATCTTAGACTCAGTGTCTAGTTCTGTAAAAAGAGCATATTACAACTACCCACACCACATAGGTTTGTTATTAGGATGCTTTATAATATTCAAATGTTATGATTATCATGTGATTAGATTCATGATTTCATGTGTCTGTGTGATTCCCAGGCAAGAAAACTTTCTCTAATAAGGTAGGTAAAGAACTTCTTTGCAACTTCATAGTTTTCAAAAGTTGCCCAGATCATAGAGAAATTAAATAACTTGCTCAGAATCATATAGCCAGCACATGACACAGGAAGAACTTTCAATTCACATCCTCCCAGTTTCAAGGCTAGCTCTCTATCCAATACAAATACTCCTCTCATTATTGTTAATAAAAATAATGATCAAATCTGCAAACAATGAGCTATTCTTGATTGATATCTATCAATTTCTAATCTTTGCCTAAATCCAGCAACATCTATTGAACCTTTCCTTCACATATCAGAAGTACTTTTAGATTGCATGGATGATAAATAGATATTGTCTCAGGAAGAAAGTTTAACATGCTGGGATAGCCATAACTTCATAATGATTTTGGGGGAAAACACTAAGAGAAATGTGACTGCAGAATTTCTTCCACAACTGGACATTGATCATATAATGGCTGTTGGTATTTCTCATCTGCAGGTGATGATAACTGACTAACAAGAAAACATTAAGCATCTTATATTGGATGCCCAGCCTATGACAGAGTGCTTCTGGTCCCTGCCTCTACCTCTTTTTTTTTTCTTTACCTGAAGAGCTGGCTGTTTGTCATTCCTCTTGGGGGACTTTAGTCCACTAACTTGTTGCTGTTGTAGAAGAAGCTGTCTTGCCACCTGAAGAGCCTGGAAGGAAAGAAGGAAGGAAAACTTTGGCTTAGCATAGCACTCTGGGATGCTATTTCCCCAAATTCCTGTAAGCTGGTCTCAAGAGTGGATCCCAATTTTGCCATGATAAGAAAAAGGCTGTAGTACATAATCCTTTTTCCTAGAATGACTGGATTCTTTTTATAGATCCTGTTGGCTCTGGGCCAATTTTTCAGAATTTAAAAGGTACAAAAATCCATTTACTCAGAATTTCCCTGTAATCTACATTGTAATGATGATGATGATGATCATCATAAGAAAATTTATGTAGGACTTTAAGGTTTGCAAAGTACTTCCAGGTGGCACTTCATTTGATCCTCACATCAACACTGGTTGGTAGGTGTTTTCATTAATCTCATTTTGCAGATGAGGGAAGTCAAATGGCTTGTCCAGGACCACAAAACCAATAAGTGAGTGAGGCAGGAATTCAAAGAAGGTTTTCCAGTCTGCCTGGATCTTTATCATGTTTGCCTTACTCTGAGGCAATATTGCCAGAAGATGACAGGAGCAACTGAGAGAAAGAATTAACTGGTTTCACAGACAGGAGACTATCTCTTCTACTATCATATTCTTCATTTTACAATTATATTCTCCAATATTTCACCTGACTTGGATTCTCATGTAGAATTAGAGTACAAATAAAGGACATTTCTTTGGGCTGACTAAAATGACTTCTTTGTGATTTGGAGATATAAACAGATGCATCATAGCAGAAAAGACACGCTCAAAAATGAAAAATCAAAGAAAGTCGAACCAGTGATTTTCTTTTCCCTACCATCTATTAAAAGGGAATGATGCTAAATAATTATTTGAAAAGTTGAGAGTTTATACTTCTTTCAGTTGAAAGTCAAGCTATTTTAAGTTGGAAAGGACCTAGTGGAGAGCTAATTAAATAATATTTTAAAATATTGAATTTATTCATCAGAGTTGCCTAAAGAAGCAAATAAAATTGGGAATATTTGTGAAACACTCAACAAATCTAGTTTTCCAAAATGTCAATCAAGGACTTGCCCAAATATGTGCAGGTGAGTACCAACACAGTCAAAATGAAAATTCCTAATAAGGAATTGTGATTTTTTTTTGACGAACACATGGAAAGAGTCAGAAATATTTCTATGATAATCAAGGCTGTGTGACATTAGAAATAAAGAATGGAAGTTCCCAAAGACTCTGACTGCAATTCACTTAAAAGGATAATATTTTCTGAGTCAAATCATCCAGCAGCCAAGAAATTATACCTAAAGGAAGAAAAAACTCAAAACAGAGCTATGATCTCATTGATACAAATTTTCCCTCCAACAATCCTGAGGCAGACAATAGCTCACCCATGCCATGTTCTCCTGTAAATTCACAAGAGGGTACCTAGCCAACCAGTTGCTTTCTTTACTTGCTTTCTCTTGACATGAGGATATCATTAAAGAATATAGAATATGATTGTCCCTCTCATGTGTCATGTGACCATTCTCTTTTTAATGTTATATATTTATTTCATAACTTTTCTTAAATAACACAATCCTTGGGAGAGCCTGAAATACAAAGTAATTCCATTAGAAAAATAGAAATAATTGTGCCTACAGAACATCAAAGGAAGCCATCAACTGACTTGGTAAATTCAATGGGAAAAAATGGTTGAATCAGCTTGTTGATTGAACTGACCAGCAAGAAACATGCTTGGATCCTTGTCTAAACTGGCCAGTCACATGACTGAAGAACGTTACACTCATAGATGCTGCCACTGTATTAGTGAATATTGTCATTATATACTTGAGAGATGTGCCTTCCTATTTATTCTAAGGATACTTATATATTATTTGTTGTGCAACATCTTGAGGTTATTAGAGGTGTGAAAGTTACAAGAAAAGATACAGTTGGAATGGTGAGAATGTCTCATGATCCACATGTCCTTGGCTCAGATAAAAGGAAAGTATATGTACAAAGTGATCAGAAGGAAATGTGCCCAGCTTGAGGGACCTGATGATGAGAGAGCATCAAGAAATAAACCTTCTGCTCTCTGGCCAGAATCTTTGGCTGGGTGTTGTTACTGGGATATGAAAGCCAATGATATCTTAAGCTTTGGTATGAGGTTCCATGACAGTTTCTTTTTGGAAAAACAGAAAAGGAAAGGGAGAGAGAAAACGACCAGAATGGGGACATGGAAAAAGATTATGGGAAGGAACTCACCCAGTCATCCACTTAGCCACCCTCCCCACAACCCCATGTCCCATGAAGGCTTACTGCCGACTGCACTCACCACAACCAGCCCTTGAGATGGAATGGACAGTCTAGCTCGGCTGTGAAGAAAGAAACATGTTGGAGAGTGTCTGCCTGCAAGAGCCTAAAGAAAAAGGCTGTCTGAGAGGGACATCTGGAAGCCGGGACGCCTGGGAGAGTTGCCTGAGACTCAAGCCTGCTGTCTCACTGGAGGATTCACCATCGCTGGACTTAGGGTTTCCTTGTCTCCTTGGAGACGTTCAGTACATGCGTAGGTGTAAAAGTGGGCAGACTGAAGATTTCATTTATATCATATAAGAAAAATAGTCCCTTTGCAAGGTGCCTGCAGGAGCAAAAGACTTTGGTGCTACTCTCTTTGTGTCCTGAGCAATTTATCTTGAAGGGTTTATGACTTTTTCATAGAAGGGAAGTATTATAAATTTCAAGCATGAAATTTAGAATTCTCAGATCAATAAACTAGGTCTGGCCACTAGTTAGAAAGGTAAGGAGAGATTGTAAGCAACAGCAGTTAGGTGGGTCGGAGTAATATTTAGAGGAAAAGTGAAAATAAAAAGCTAAGTATATTTGTAATTCTCTGGTATAGTGGGAAAAGCCTCTTTTTGGGATTAGAAAATCTTACTCTAAATTCTGGTTTCATACTTGCTTTCAGCTTGACCCTGGCCTAAGTCACTTAGATTTTTTTTTTAATGATTCCCAGTTTCCTCATCTGTTAAAGAAGGGTATTAATTTTGACTCAGAATCACTGGAGTATAAAAGATGTCTTGCACATTAGAATACCATAGAAATGTGCTATTATATTCAAATTCAAACAATACTGCTCCATGTAAAGAGCTCACTATATGCATCAACAGAAACATTCCCTTCCTAGCTAGAGACTTGCCTGTCTTTTCTTTCTTCAATTATTCTATAATAATGTTTGGGACTTAGTAAGTATCACCCACCTATTCATTGTCAATGGAAGCTCCATTGTTCAGATGTAGTAGTGTTTTCCATTCAAGTTACTTAATTAAAGGAGAACTTAAAATTAACATTAAAACAAACATTTCTCAAGTACTTATTATATATGTTTGTGACTACCAAGGTGAAAGGAGGACGGGAGTTTGAAACTCACAGCATAGTTCCAGTCACTTATGGTCTCTGAGGCTCAATTCTCTCATCTACAAAGTGAAGAGTTTAGACTCAATGACTTCTATTTCTAGTGAAATGCCTGGCACATAGTTGCCAGTGTTAAAACTATGAGATTAATAATGACATATTTTGTTCTTGTTATTTGAAGAGGAAATAGCTCATCATTGATGCATTAAAAAAAATACACAGAAGAGAACAGAAAGGAAATTCAGAAGGAAACAAAGATAAACAGGATAGCTTTGAAACTAACACTGAATGTATTATATACTACAAAAAAGAGCTATATTTAATAGAAGTGTGTGATTTCATATATAATCTTTTTCTGGTGTACTTTAGATAAGGAACTTTTGTTTTTGTAGCATTTGTTAAATTCAGAATTTAAAAACATAATTGAAATGAAAGTAAGAATTCAATTTAGTCTTAAAATACACGTTGAATATTTACTGCAATAGAAATGGTAAGAGTAAAGGCAACAGAAATAATATCAACAAGTGGTAATGAAGCCTAGCTTTGATTTGTAACACAGAAAGAAAGGAAGGAAATGGGAATTATTGAACACTTATTCTGTGCCAACCGCTGTGTTAAGTAGTGTGGGATTAAAATTTTAAGCAAAAAAGAAGATGATTTATAACCTGAAAGTCATTCTATTTTGGAAAGACAAAACACAAAAGGAAGCTGAAAAGGAATGGAGAGAGTCTAAAGGAGAATGATTTTGAAACCCAAAACGACAGAAACAAGGCCAGGAGCAGAATGCAGATGAAGAAACTGGGTTTCTTTTTTATAAAATGGAGGCTCCAAGAGAAATTCATCATTTGAAATTCGAAATTCAAATTTTCAAGAAGAGAAAGGTTGCGGTGGTAGGTTTTGTGTAGGAATATTCAGAGGTGCAAAAGCCTCAGAAGTGGTAAGATGTTCTTGGGTGACAAGGCTCCAGGGTGTGGGGAAAGCTGCAGAGTGAGAGTACAGTAGAAACAGGATTATGAAGTTCAGAAAGTCAGGACAAGAGGACAAGAAACGAACGTGAAAGATTGTGGAAGTTACTGAAGAGGTTGAAACACCAGAGTTCTGTACTAGAGAAAAGAGATGAAAAGAGAGAAAGGGTGAAAAGCAACCACAAAGTCCTAACCATGAAAGACTGAGTGAACTGCAGTAACAGAAACTAAAAGAATAAAGGCTAAAGGAGAATCCTGATTGAGTGGAAAGAACATAACCTAAATACTGGAATGTAGAATCTGGGGAACCAGAGAGACATTAAGGAAGAGTGACAAAGAGACATTGAGGAAGAGTTATTTGTTTGGCAATTGAAGATGAAAGTCTGGAGGCTACAGACAGATCAAGGCTGAAGCTATAGATTAATGAGCATAACATTTTTGAGATCCTATATGTCAGATAATGAGTCATGATATCATATAGCTTGGAAAATTATCATAAAATTCCCATCATATATCTCCCTAGAATAACTCTTGGCTCAAAGTTTAAAGAACTTATAGAGAATGAGGACTATTCTAGTCAATTCAAAGAAGACAGAACCAGAGAATCATATTTCATATAATAAATATTTATTTAGTATCTGCAAAGATACAAAGGAGGAAAATAGTCTCTGCCTTTAAGAAGCTTACAATCACAGAATTCTCAAATTGGAAAGAACCTTAAAAATCCCTAATTTTACATATGGGGAAAGAAAGCTAAGTTACTCAATAAATTACTAACTTTGAAGAAAATAGATTCCAAGAATCCTTACTTTTTGCCCAATAATCTCTTCACTACAGACAGGATGACAAAATTTTGTAATGAAGTAACTGTATCACTAAGACTAGTTATTATACCAAAAATGTATAAAAACAGAATTACATAAAATGGTTCTGAGACCCTAGGATTGACAAATCAAAATTACTACTCCCATCAATAACTCATCCAGGTTCACTGATAAACTATTTCTTGGTGCTCCAAGGCAAAAGACAAATATGCTCAAAAGGCAAATGTGCCAAAAGGATAAATCTATGTGAATTATAGAATCTACTCTAGAGAAATGTACAACCAATATACCAATTACCTGGGAGGATGGTAGAGTGAAAACAGCACTGGACCTGTCTTCAGAAGATCTGCTATGAAACCTTAACTATATTACTTACTAACTCTATGACCTCAATGTTATTTAATGCTATAAGCCCCAACTTCTTAATTTAACATCTTGATATAAAGCACTGATGTCAGAATGAACTGAGAAAAAAGGTGATGAAAGTGTTATGTAAATTGTTAAATACTATATCAAAGATAATTGAGTAAAAATTACAAAGCTATCATTTTTTTAATTTTAAATGTACATATAGATAGAATTCAGCATTGGAAAGAACTTGGAGGCTATCAATTGCCACCTATACTTAAAAGGAATCCCTACTGTAATAAATAGAATAGACAGTCATATATTCTATTCGGCCTCTGTTTGAAGACTATCAATGACGAAAAAGTTATCACCAGGGGAAGCCTCTGAAAGTCACAAGTGATTGACTGCACCTAGGGAGCTCAAAGGGGCTTTAGAAGAAGAGGAAACTCATGTCTGGAGTGGTTTTGTGACTTACTCAAAGTCACTTGAGTTATGTCAAAGATGGGACTGGAACCCAGATCCTCTCATTCAAGAGCTAGTATTCTTTCTACTGTACAAGAAGGTGAATGCTATTCATTCACTTTTTTTCCAAGATATTTATTGCCATAGTTTTTCTTTTTTTTTTTTTTTTTTAAACTTTTCATGTCCAATAAAGTTAACCTTAAAGAAAGGGGTAGAAAACAAAAGGTTGACTTTATTACTGGACTATAACCTTCAGAGTAGGAAGAGATCTCTGAGGCAATTTAGCGTAGCCCCATTACTTTAAAGAAGATAAAATAGGAACTGAGAGAGGTTAAAAGTCTTGTCTAAGGACACAAAGGAAACAAACAAACAAATAAATAAACAAACAAAAAATCAAGATATGAGCTTTAGATGTATCCTCTGACTCCAAATCATTATTTTAATGAGAAGAATAACATTTTGCATGATGACCTCCAGTAAAAAATAAAAAGATATTTAGATGTAACAAAAAGGCATATTGTCTAGTGCGTATTTCATATAAATGAACTTCTCACAATTTAGTTATTTACAAATTGTTGCAGCTAAAATAGCTGTCTGGACCTGAAAATAGATGCTTCATATTTCTATCATATTGCCACAATTAGGGCTTTATATGATCATTTCTACCATTTGGTTCCTGAGATGCTTGAGTTAAAGGCACGTTTACATATATATGTGTGTGTATGTGTGTGTATATATATATATATATATATATATCTTATGTGGCTTATGCTTTGAAGACTTTTTACTGTCTTAATGAAAGGTTTCCTGGACTGGACAGATGCAACACTTCATTTATCAGACATATACCACATATTTGGCACATGATGGTAGTAAAAAGACCTGAGTGAGTCAAAGAATTTTATTTATTTCCCTGAAAGACTTTAGAATAATGATAAATATTTAACTTACTAGAATTTTGTGACTTATTGCCCTATAACAGTCTTATTAGATATATTTCCTTCACTCATTCACAAAATATTTATTATGGTTTTAATAGGTATGATGTATTCTGCTTGGAATTAGAGAAGATATGAAAATAATTACGATATGATCCATAACCATATGTATCTTGTCAAGATTTGTATCTTTCTCCCCCTTCATTACTATTTAAAATTATGGGCCTTAACAAAATAGTAGATAATTAGTAGTTCAGACTGAAAAAAATTAAGTATATTCGGTGTTCATGTTTAGGTCATACCTATAAGTTAAAAGTGACAAAACTGACAAAACTGATTTACAGATTTGTTCTTGCAACAATAGAGCTACCAAGAGGATATTTTATATAGCAAATAAAATAATAACAAAATTCATTTGAAAAGATCTAGAAGAATGATAAAGAAATAAATCAAGTAGGAATAAAAGATAACTATTTCTTCCAGATTTTAAATTATATTATAAACAACAATCATCAAAAAAATAGTTGGTACTGGTTAAGTAATAACAAAGTAGAATGAGTAAATGAGAAAGTGTATATACTTTTGATATACTTTTTTTCCCCCGAGGCAATTGGGGTTAAGTGACTTGCCTCAAGTCACACAATTAGGAAGTGTTAAATACTTAAGAGTAGATTTGAATTCCTGTCTTCTTGACTTCAGGGCTGGTGTTCTACCTTCTGTGCCACCTAGCTTCCCTTTGATATACATAAATTTATTTTTTAAAAACAACTTTAGGTGACAACAGTGGCTGAGAAAACTGGAAAAGGAGTCTGGTAGAAATTAGGCTTAGGACATTATTTTATACCCCATCATATACCCCAATATACCCCATATACCCCAATTGACTCAAATGAATACGTTATCTGCATATTAAAATTCAACCATAAAACAATTAGAAAAGAGTTCCATTAGGTAATTTTTATAACTATGCCTATGGGGTGAATTCTTAACCAAAAGACAGAGGCAATTACAAATGATAAAAGAGATAATTCCAATTACATGAAATAGGAAAAAAAAATTGAATGAACAAATTTAAAGTAGAATAAGAAAGGAAGTATGTGCTTAGATAAAAATATTTTTTTTTCTTTTTATCATCTCTGTTAAGGATTTTATATACAAGAAAAACAAACAACTAACAAAAATATAGATAACAAAATGACATGTGCCAAAAAATAGGCAAATGATATGAAATAACAATTCTCAAACAAAACGCAAACTGTTACCCACTATACGAAAGAAAACTCCAAGTCACTAAAAACAAGAGAAATACAAGTCAAAATTCTCAGATCTTAATTCAACTTAACACATTCTCAAAGATAATAAATAATGGGAATGGGAATAGTTAGTATTGGATTGATTATAGAAAGAAAAGTACACTAATATATTATTGATAGAATTGTGAATCGGTTCAACTGTTCTGAAAAAAAAGTTTTTGAAATTATGAGAAGATGACTAAAATTTCCATATCTCTGACCTAGAGAATCCAATGCAAGGTATATGCCCACAGGAAGTAAAGAACAAAAATAATCTCATATATACCAAAGTTTTTATAGCAGCCTTTTTTATAATAGCAAAGATTTGAAAACAAAGTCAACACCCCTTAACAAGAGAACATTTAAACAAACTGGTATATGGTAATAAAGAAAAACTACTGTTATATAAGAAAGAATGACTATGATGAATATAGAGAACTATGGGAATCTTTATATCAATTGATATATCAAAATGAAGACCAGAAAAAAAAATTGCAAAATGACTACAGCAATAGAAGTGGAAAAAGCTACAATAGAAGAAACAAAACTGAATAGTGTTAAATTATAACTAACACATTTGGTGCCAAAGAAATATGACAAAAAAAACTTCCCCCTTCTTTTCTAAAGAAGTAGGAGAGGACAGGTATTGGTGACTACATAGTATAAGCTTTTTCAACATGCCTCCTTTTCCACTTTTTTCTGTCATTGTCATAAGGAATGACTCTGAAAATTTCCTTTTAAAGGAGAGAAGAATGTTTTGAGGAAGGTAGATAATATAATAATGTATAAATATCAATAAAATGTATTTTTAAAAATAGGTATAGACTGACTGCCCATCTATCCCTGGAGCTGAACTCTATTTTATTTTTTCTTAAAATTAATTTATATTACTTGTATAGTGATACTTATTCTTTTGTTTTATTTTATTTTAGCAAAAATTATTTTATAAGCAATATTTTCCACAAATTTCTGACCTAAAAGAAATGGCCTCTCATAGATAATTTGTAACACTTAGATGAGAAGACCTAATAAAATATGGGTCTAATGCATAGCAGTCTCTTATTATTAGAGAGTTGAGAGAAATGGTTTTTGCAAGTCTATCCTGCTAATTGTCACAGTTTCTGAATAAAGAACAGTTTGAGTCATACCCCCTTCCTCTAATTTCTTTTTCAGGACTCTCCCCAACTCTGAAGAACAAACCTGCTTCAAATATAATTTCAAGGACTAATCAACAGCTATTGGGGTAGGAGAAAAAGCCACTAATAAAGGGGGAAGATAGGAAGCTAAGTAGTTAAGTAAAGTAAAGTAGTAAGTAGTCCCATTTCCTTTCTTAATTTCTTATACTTTACATCAAGCCTACCTAATCTGACTTAAAAAAAAAAAAGGAAAAAAAAAAACTAATTTACTGAAGGCAGTCCAACCCCAGCAACCAGCTACCATCATAACAGCAGCACTCATCATTGAACATGATTTGACAATCTCTCTGTAGAAAGATCCAGGATTGAGATAGCACAGAAACCCTGTCACCCTCTTTCTTTAAACCTAGCAATCATTCCAGTTCTGAATTGAAAAGGAAAAGGTCTAAGGATCAGTATTTTCTTTTTAAAGACAGTAATTGATAGAACTGGGCAAGTACTTATAGAGAAATTGGAATAATTCACCTACCAAAAACCAGATAGCCCTCTGACTTTATTATGAATGAAAACAATCTATTATAAATTTTCACCAGTAAACTTCTTTGGAATAGCAGGCCAGCAGAACAGCAAGCTGAACTTACAAACTCCATCTGGTTGATCGAGGTCTATTAGGTAGACAGACATCCCAGCATGCAGACACAATGCCCCCAATATCTATAAAACTGGTATACATATAAAAGAGCAGGAACACATTCTCCTTATGCAATTGCAAGATATGTCAATTCTAACTCATAAGAGGGTATTTCATTTCTCTGGCCCATCCAATTCTTGTTCCCCTTTCAGGGATTGCCCATAAAAATTTCAACTGACCAGTGGTAGTAGACTATCCAATTCACTTTGCTTGTGCCCCAAAGAAGCTACGAGATAACAAAATCTTTAAGTCAGCAGGAACACTGCATTTGAAGTGGTGACTTAGAAGGAAAGACTCTATGCATTACCCCTAATCTTTCAAGTTTTGATAGATAACTGAAGAAAATGTCCTTTACTTTAAGGGCAATCACTAATATATGATATTTAGGCAAAGTATTTCATGTAAAGATGTAAAACAGTTTGGAATCTTTTAAAACTACTTTTAAATCTAGTATATATAAAAATAAGTTGATATACTGGATGACTCTACATCCCCCACCCAAATCAATATCAATGAAATGTTAAGAATTAAAACTGATATTAAAAGGACAGCAAATGGAAAAATTCAATTCCTTATCATCATTGCTGTCTTTCTCATAGGACAACTTCTCTAGTGACAATTACTTCCCTGGGTGTGTAAGTGTGGTCAAGAGAACAATGCATGATAAAGAATTATTTCTGTGAAAGAAGATAAAATGTTTTCCTAGATTCCTAATGCTTTACTATAATGATATTAAGAAACATAGCTCTGGTCCTAGATTTTACATATAAAAGCAATGCTTTCCCCTTAGCACTTTATGGGAATTGGCTATCATGGCTGAGATCTGTTATTTGTTTTCCCTCTTTTTATTACTTTTCAATGGAATATAACGACAAAAACATGAGCATGGATGGATTCTCATGGTAGAAGGAGAGCTTCTTAAGGGTAGGGGCAGTTTCTTTTTTGTCTGAATCCCTAGAACTGAGCCCAGTGCCAAGTACATGGCAAATACATAATAATTACTGAATAATCATTGAATTGAATTGGTGAGGCCTTCAGATTATTTTCAAGTATTTTGAATTTCATCTTTTAGCCTGTTCCTTGTTTAATGTGAAAAAGAGAGAGAGAAATAAAAGGTTTCCAAAAATGACATTAGCTTTGGGGAAGACAGAATTGTGCAACTGTGCTCAGGCACCGTGCCATGATTTGTAAGTCCCGACAACAGGGCTAGGTTCTCATCCTGTGCAAAAGCCCCAAGAATCCATCTATAAGGGTATCAGAAACCTACAGAGAGTTCAATTATTCTGTTTTGTGGACCATCCCAAAATGAAACCAAGAGGGCCATTTGGGATCAAGTAGATTCTTTAATTACTTGAGATGATGGGGAAAGTCTTCTCAGAAAATCAGAATAGACCTCTTCAATACTCATACATATGTGCACATATCAGTAGTTATATATGTAAGTATATAAGTCTATTAGAAAGATAATAGACAGGAAATTTCACGAGAAGAAAGACAACTGCATCTCTTGCAAAATCAACTGAAACAGGTTTAATAGCTGTAAATAGGCAGGAAGTCTGTTTGAAGTCTCTTACAAAGGGAAGAGGGTGAGGTGGGGGTGGAGACTCCCACCATTCCAAGGAGTCACAGTGCCCCATAATACCATGTTGGGGCACTGGTTCAGTATTCACTAATGGAGCAAGTGCCAGACGCTGAATCACCAACACCAGTTCCTGTACTACCAGAGTTTTCTTTGGCAGTGATCCATCCAAGTACTGACCATGCCTCAGCCTGTTTAGCTTATGAGATTTGACAAGATCATGGTCTGGGGTGCTATAGCTGCAGGCCATGTCAGCATTGCAATGAAACACAATCCAAGTTTATTATAAAATGTATAAAATATCAAGTTGGAAAGGCGGTGTCCAAATCTTGGTTTTGTTCCATGTTCAAGATGAGTGCTTATTAACAAAATAGTATCAACCCCACTCTTTCCAGGTTCACTGTACAGCATGCATGACAAATAAGGATGGTGAATCTAAAGAGATGTCAAAAGTTCTCTCTTAACCCACTATGGTCTACAGCGGCCCTTTGACCCAGAAGGCCATGTAAGAGACTTGATTATGAATACGGTAGATACACTTTTTTGTATACCACAAAGTAATTTTTTGAAAATATGTAAACTATATGAATACATTTCTGAAAGAATGGAGAATTCCCATAGCTTCATTGACTATTCTGATGGTAGTTATTCCAACAGATCCCTGGATAGGGTATTTTTTTTTAATATTTACTTGTTTATATTTTGGATGTCCAGTATGATATTAAGTCAGAAGCACTTTGCTGGGCCTACTTCAGGAAGATGATGATGATGATGATGATGATGATGATAACATTTATATAGTATTTTAAATTATGCAAAGTCGTTTTAAAGTATTACCTCATTTGAGCCTCACAACAGCCCTGAGAGGTAAGTTCTATAGTTATCTTCATTTTTACAAGTCAGAAAACTGAGATAAAGAGAAATTAAATGACTTGTTCAAAGTAGTAAGTGTCTGAGGCAGGATCTGAACTTCTGTCTTCATGATACCAGGTCTAATGTTTTATCTACTGTCTCTCTAAATAAAATGAGGAAAAACTAAAGCCCTAGTTTTCTCATTTAAAATCCTTTAAAAGTCCTTTAAATGCCATTCTCTAATTTGTTGTCTGGCTCTTCTATAAAATGAAGGAATGACTTATTTTACATATATAAATAATGAAAGCAATAGCTTTGGAATCAGTCAAGAACAGACTCCTGTCTCACTTCTAATCCCCATTGTCTGACCACACACTTCATCTGTAAATAAAGGCAGATATCATGAACAGTACTTGCTTTACAGAGCCATTATGAACATCAAAAAGTCTTTGTAACACTTTTGGAAAAAATATGAACCTGCTGAAAAAACAGCAGCAATAAAACCTTTGGCATTTAAAGTCCTTCCCAACATGGCCCTTTCCTACTTTTCCATTATTTTCATACACTGATTCTCCCACTCCATGCACTCTATGATCATATTATACTAGTCTTGCTTATTCCTTACATATGACATTATGTCTCATGATGGTACATTTTCATTGGCTGTATGGATGCTCTGCCTCTTCAATTTCATCTCCTGGCTTCCTTCAAATCTCATCTAAAACCCCTCTTTCTGCATAAGGGTTTTCCTACATTCCACCCACCCCTGCTACCTTTCTCTTTGAGATTACCTCCTATTCACACTGTGTACATAGGATATACATATATAGTTATTTCTATGTTCTCAATCCTATTAAGACAGGTGCTCTTTAAGGAAAGAGCAATGTTTTACTGTTCCTTCTATTCCTAATACTTAGCATAGTAACTAGAATATCTTAAGTGCTTAATGAATGCTTGACTGATTAAATAAAAACCTGCTATTAATATATGCTACATATTCACAGAGAAACAATAACAAAACTTTATAATCATGAAAAGTTGTACAAATATTATTCCATTTGGTCCTCACAACCCAGCTAGATGAGGAATGCATGTAGAGTGATTTCCACTTTACAGATGAAGAAATTCCATAATCAAAGCTTTCAAGTCATCCATCTAGGTCTCAAGGATACTAAGGGGAAAGATATGTTATGAGTCTGAATTCTGGGATCCTTTTCACTTTATTTTTATAACTATGTGGAGGATGGAATTGAAATGGGTGAGGCTCAAAGACCAATTAGAAGATTAATGCAAAAATTTAGGTGAGAGGTAAAAAGGACCTCAGGGTAAGGACATATTACTGAAGAGAAAGTGTTCATGCAGCACTATGGAATTACACTACTCCTAAATGCATTATTTTGTCCATTAAAATTAGTCCATTCATTCTCTCCCTCCCCCCTCAATATACTCATTGCTGTCTCTGTCCGGTCCTGATAATCATTATTGACTTGCCTAAAATTTCCTCTATTCATGATGCAAAGTTTATTATTTAAGTATAGATCTTTTCCCACATACTGAAGCACCCAGGATTTTTTTCCAGTTTTGAACTATAATGCTTCTTATTGATAGTTAGATTGCATATAGAAGTGTCCTGACATCTTCTTGAATAAAGACCTTCCAGTCATCTCTTCTGACCTTGGCAACACTTATGCTCAATATAAAAAGGCACAGAAACCCCTAAGCTCCATCAAAGATGGATGCTCCCAATGAATCCCCTGCTGGACTTCAAGCTTGCATGGAGTTCAGACACTTTCTTTGCTCTTTTCATGTCTTAATGACATTGAATTCTATGGAGCCCTAACCTCACTGTAAACTATCATTCTCTCATTGTTTTTAAAAATTATTATTTACCTGAAGATATTCATTATCTAGCCACTAAAGTTCATTAGACTTTTCAGCAATATTTAATTTTTCACCTCATGTTCCAAATTGGCATTTGTGCCTAGTCTCATTAATGGTCATGTGGTCTCCACGGGGAGTGTTACAATTCCCTATATCACACCAGCTTCTTCCAATTTTCAGGAGGTCTGTCATCTCTTTTGGTTTCAAAGTTGACGCTTGCTAGGTGTGATGGCACATGGCTGACCTGCTTAGGTAACTGAAGGAAGGGAGGAATAAAGCTGTTGGTTCACTTAAGCTTGAGAGTTCTGAATTCCAGTGGGGCAAAAATAGGGTGGGGGTGATGGAAGAAGAGGGCAACCTGACCCAGGATGGGGGAAAAAACAAAACAAAACAAAACAAACAAAAAAAAAAACATGTCAAAGCTTCTTTGCCAATAAGCCCCCAATGGTCCTTATACTTCCAGTCAGAGCAATAAAATACTGATACTCTTGGCTGAACTATTCTCTGAATTCCTGTTTCTACCTCAGCTCTGGCTCATTGACAAAGTAGAACAAAACAAGCTATTCCCCATCAAGTGGGGCTTTAGATAGTTTGAACACTTTGATAAGACCATTGCATACCTTAAACTTTTTTTCTCTTCTCTAGCTTCCTTCCTTAGTGTCAATCAATCAATTTATAGCTAAAAAGTTGCTAATATGTGAGAGAGCCCAAGTTAAGCATTGAGTATAATATACAAGAAACAACAAATGTGTAGGCCAAGGAGCCTACAATCTAAAGAAGGAAATAAATACATACGGGACAGGTTAAAAAAATAATAAAGAGAAGAAAATTAAGAGGTGCTGGGCAAAGTGGAAGATGGAGTTTGAATTAGGATTTGAAGGAAGTCAGGGAAACTAATGGGAAGATATGAAGAAAGTCAGAAAAAAGATGCAAAGCCTGGGGGAAAGCCAGAAAAATACCTGAATATAGAAGAATCTCTTGTTCCTGAAACCACCAGGAGACTGTATCACTGGTGGGAAGATATAATATTATAAGATATAAGAAACTGGAAAGGAAAGTGGGGACGAAGGGCTTTGAACAACCTACAGAGGATTTTATATTTGATCCTGAAGGTAACAGGTAGCCTATGGGATTTAACGAATAGAAGAGTGACATAGTTGGACCTACGTTTTAGGAAAATCACTTTATAGTGGCTGAATGAAGGACAGAATCAAATGAGGAGAGACTTGAGACAGGCAGACCTCTCAGCAAATTATTACATGAGTCACGGAAGGTAACATTTATTAACATGTACAAGATATTATACAATATGAGCGGGATGGAGGCATAGTGATAGAGCCAATTTCAAACCTAGGAAGCCTTGGGTATAAGCCCCAGTTGTAATATATAATGACTGTGAGATCTTGAGCAAGTCATTTAAGTTCACAGTGCCTCAGGAAATCATTTAAGACTAGATGTTCAGTGTAGGTGTTGGTAGAGGAAGTTTGCTTATGTGGGAGGAGTTCTCTATATCAATAGAATTTAACACCCATATAAGCAAACTCCTTCTACACTGATTCATAAAAACATTAAAAACAGCATTTTTAACAGATGTTACCATCCCGAAGGCACATCATCTCCAAATTATGTGCAATGAAAAACTCAAGATGCAGAATATTAGGGGAATAAACCCAAACTACGTGAAAATAGACAAGGGACATGTCATCTGTCCTAAAGATGCTTTGCCAAAGTCTATGTAGGATGATACTATATCCCAAAAGGTTTACTCAATGACAAAATGCAGACATTTTATCTACATTAAACATAGAAGAATAAAGGAAATTGACTTGACTCAGGACTATTTCTATCAGAATAAAGATGGGAAGAATGGTATGTTTATTGATGATTATGATGATGACGATGACGATGATGATGATGATGAAACTAGCAATCAAGGTTATGCTAACATCCCCGTATATTTCCCCAAGATCTTTTTGATATGCAACTAGCCTCCCCATATATCCCACTCTCTCCCATTTTCCTTCTACCAATACGGTTTTAACTATACCAAAACTACTTCTCACAAAAGTAAAATAACAAATCTCCAATTCCCTCTCAATTCATGTTAATTCCTGGAATGCATTTGATGACTAATGCAACAAACATAAAACTATCTGCAGTGGATACAGTTCATATGTGAAATTGTGCATAGAGACCGAATTTGGAGCCAAATAAAGTTGGATTTAGGCAGTTAGATGATGCAGTGGATAAGCTTCCAAACAATCTGAATTGAAATCCAGTTTCAAACATTTAATTTCCTAGACAAGTCATTTAACCCTGTTTGCCTCAGTTCCTCATCTGCAAAACGGGGACACCCATTTCTCCTCCTAGAGAAGGAATTGGCAAACTATTCCAGTAACTTTGCCAAGAAAACCTCATAAATAAAGTCTACAAGGCCATGTAGAGTCAGACATAAATGAACAACTAAATATCAACAAAAGTAGAATTTAAATTCCATCTCACTTGAAATTTATTAAACACTTACTGTGTGCTTGACATTAAGTTAGGCAATGGGGATTCAAAAAAAGATGCAATAATCATTACATTCAAAGGCTTTACATGAGTGGGACTAGGGAAGAGGAAAGAGAGCATACTATGCACTCAGATAAGTAAATACAAAATGAAAGCAAAGGAATTTCCACAGGTTGCGGCTGCTGTTGTTAAATTGATTTAGTAGCGTGTGATTTTTGATGATCCTGTTTGGTGTTTTATTGGCAATAATATTGGAACAGTTGCCCCTTCCTTCTTCATCTCATTTTACAGATGATGAAATTGAGGCAAACATGCCCAGAATCATCCTAAATCAGATTTGAACCCTTCCTCCAGGCTCAGCAGGCTAACCACTGCACCACCTAGATGCCTCGGGGTTTGGGGAGGCCAGCATTAAAAATTGATGCTGACCAGCTAAGGGTCCTAAATAACTTCACTGAGCCTCAATCTTCCCATCTACAAAACGGTGATAATAGTAAGGATACCAACCTCACTGACTTATTTTTACGCAATGAGGTAATATATGTAAACTTGTCTTGAAAACTATACAACATATACATTTTAGTTATTATTATTAATAATGATTTCATTCATTTTGTCTTTTGCAGTGGAGTTCAGATAGAAACAATCTTGGAATAGGCTGCTATTCTATACTGTTTTATGTATTTTAGAGTATTGGATGGGAGAATAAAATAAATCCTTGTTGTAATCAAATAAAAGTATCATTCTTATCATTTTCATCCTCATCATGATTACTTAATAACAAGAGCAATTTTCCTTTTTGTTGTTGCCTTAAGGATGGCCCTTATATCATAGACACATGCGTAGAGCATACATGATTGGACTCAAAAGAGAAGGTCCTAAGCCAGTTTTCATCTCCCTGGAAAAACCCTTTTATATTGTTCTTTAAGAATGATACAGAATAGAAAAATAGGAAAAGAGACCAGATTGCTCTCCCAAGAAATCAGAATTATTTCCTTATCAAGTCTACAAAACTTCTGTTCGTTGGAGACAACGACTCTAATCTACTGCCAATCAATGGAACCTACCATTGATAGGGCTAAAGAATGATTTATCTGGAATATGAAGGTAGGAGCAGACTCTGGGAGAAGAGAGATCTTGATTTTAGAATTATAGTAGGTCAAATTCTCAGGAAGAATTAGGTTTTTTTTCCCTGTACTATTTTTATATTCTTTCACATATATACATGCAAACAAACTTAATAATATCAATATCAACTAAAACCATATCAACTTCAATAAAACTTTTTATTTACCTCTATGTTACTTCTAAAGTCCTCAGAACCAAATGCTATTTTTTTTTCACACAAAGAATGATAAATTCAGAGTGAGGCCAAAGTCATTATGGGGTTTGCAGATAATTTATGTCTTCCATTTGCAATTGTTCAAGTCTTTATTTAAAGTTCTATTGCCTTATAAATTAGGGGGTAGATGTAATAGCTGCTAAGTGTCATTCCATTTCTATATGTATGACAGGAAAAGATAATGGTAAATGTTAGAGGGAATATGGGGAAACTGGGACATTAATACATTGGTAGTGAAGTTGTAAAATGATCCAACCATTCTGGAGGACAATTTAGAACTATGCCCAAAGTGCTATCAAATTGTGCATGCCCTTTAATCCAGTAGTCTCACTATTGGATCTAAATGCCAAAGAGATCATAAAAAAGAGAGAAGAACCCACATGTGCAAAAATATTTGTAGCAGCTCTTTCTGTAGTAGTAAGGAAGTGGAAACTGAATGGATGCCCCTCAGATGGGGAATGGCTGAATAAGTTATGGCATTTAAATGTAATAAAATGTTATGGTTCTATAAGAAAAGATGAGCAGACTGATTTCAGAAAAGCTTGGAAAGACTTACATGGATTGATACTGAGTGAAGTGAGCAGAACCAAGAGAACATTGTACACAGTAACAGTGAGATTATGTGGTGATCAACTATGATGAACTTAGTTCTTCTCAGCAATGTAGTAATCCAAGACAATTCCAATAGATTTGTGATGGAAAATGCCATCCCTTTGCATCCAGAGAAAACTAGAGACTGAATGTGGATCAGAGGATATAGATAGTATTTTCATATTTTTGTTATTGTTGTTTATTTGCTTTTTCTTTCTCATGGTTTTTCACCCTTTGGGGCTGATTTTTCTTGTAAAACACGACAAATATGGAAATATGCTTAGACAGATTGTACATGTCTAATCTGTATCAGACTATCTGTGTCTTAGGAAGGGGGGAGGTAAAGAAAAGAGAGTGAAAATTTTGGAACACAAAATCTTACAGAAATAAATGTTGAAAACAATCTTTACATGTATTTGGAAAAATAAAATACTATTGAGAAAAAAAATTCAACTTTTAAATTACTCCTTCTGTTATGTAATAGAAAGCACCCTAGACTACAAGAGCAGGAAGACCCAAGTGCAAATTCTGCCTTAAACATTTCTTTGTTCTGTGCCCCTGGACAAATCACTCCATGCCTCAGTTTCCACAATTGTGAAATTAAGGGGTTGATGTTATAGCTGCTAAGTCTCAGAGGTAAAGTGACTTAAGGTCAACTAGATAAGAAGTAGCAGAGCTGGGATATGAAGCCAAGTTTTTTGGCTCTAGATAGATCACTCCTCCTTCCTCCCTAATACCCTTCCTTTCTCCCAGCTTGATAACTATCAGAATAGCAAAAGAAAAACAAAACAAAAACACTAACAAAAACCCACCCTATTTTTGTGAAAATTCTAATAATTGTGCCTGTCCCAATCATACTCAAGACTTACTTCTTGCTTCAACTAAACAAGCTCCTCTATGCTCTACCCATACTTTTAGATTGTCCTGCTATCCCACGGGCAATCAGTTCTCATGGCATCCAATGTCATTCTGTTTTGCAAACTAGCCATTAAAATCTATGCACAGCCGGAAATTGTAAATAATTTTAACGGGATATATTTCCCACCTCAAAAGTGGGATAATATTCACTGCCTACTTATGCCCCAAGGGTGTTCGTTCTAAGACTTAATGAGTTAATGTTTGTAAGGCACTTTGATTTCCTCAGACAAAGGGCCCTATATAAGTACAAAGTATTATTATTATCATTATCATCATCATCATTATTATTATTATCCAACCAAACTACTGAACCTTTTAAGATGTACTCAACATAACAACAAAGGTCCCGAAAAGCAACTACATTTTTCATCTGTAGATTTTTCATAGGTCAAATAACTTCCATAACATGTTTCAGGGAGCTTTTGGGAAAGGCTGACTGTCTCTGTGAGAGAAAACCATGCAATAATATATCCAGCCCAGAGTGCCAGAATGCCTTATATAGGCAAAGAAGGGAAATTCCTGGGTACGTATTATACATTTACATTCCAAATCATTACAAGTGGAATCCACTTTGAGGACTACAGTCACCTGTAAAGTTGGGGATCCATTTCTGGGAGGGGCATTTTGAGGAACCAATCTCATTACTTTGTAGCTGTTCCCTGCACAGAACTCCCTTCACAGGATACTACAAGGTATCTGTCTTCTTGACAAGGAAGGGGAAAAAAAAGGCCAAAGGGTCTGTATGTATATTTTCACTATGGAAACATATATTTCTACCTATGCACAATACATGACAGGAAAAAGCCAAATTTTGGTTGGGCTGATGGTTGGGTTTTGCTGCTATTGATTCTTAAACCTACACTCATGGTTAAAAGCCTTATTTTAGTCCTCAGGAGAACAAATGAGCTCTACTTCAGATAATAATAGCCTAAAAGGTACACTAGGATGTCACTTAGCATCATGGACAGGAGAGCTAATGTGCCTGGAGAAAGAGGAATGCCCTGTGAGAGTCACCGAACAAGGCAATTTCCACTAACACAGGCCCTATACACAAACTCTGTACAGTGAGGCATGAAATGCAGCTTCTATGAACACCATGAAGTACAAAGAAGGAAAAAGACCACATTCTCATTATGCTATTACTTTTTTATAAGAATCTATTATTTGTCAAAATGCCAGCAGATAGTGTCATTCAATGCTCTTACAAAAGGATAAATTGAGGCACAGGTACATTTTTAAAAAATATATATTTGGTAGCTTTTTAGAAAGACAATACTGAGACAGATATAGACATACATGTGTGTATGTGTATATATATGTATATATAATCATATATGTGTATATATATTTATATTTCAAATATACATATATTATATATATAACAGATCTAGAAAAGCCACATAATTAAACCAATAATTCATGGGAAAGATCTATTGTCAAAGGATCCAAGATAATGAACCGGTTCCTAGTGAGAAACCTTATGAGTTTTTAAAATATTTTTTTTAAAAAGTCCCTGAATCTAAAGAGTTAACTCACTTGCTTAAAAAAAAAGTACCATATAATTTCCTTTTATCATAAAACAATGCATTTATTATTTTCTGTATATCTGTTAAAGGGCATGGCCTTCTGAGTGGAAAACAAAACAGAGCTCAGTCACATGTTTATTTGCTTCAGCTACTCCCTTTCCCTTCTGATAAATAATCAAACGTGCCATCCAGAAAAAACAAACCCAGTGAGCTGGGAAATTTGATGGTCATCAAATAGACTGAGATACCAAGAAAAGCAGCCCACTGTTCCCACAGTTTTGTGCCCCACACCTACACTGCCATCTGAGTAAATACCTTCAGTCACTCTTTCCATTTTCCCCATGCAATTACTCCTACTGTTAAACAAATTGTCCTTAAGGCAGTTGCAAACACCATTTTTTTTTTCCCCTTACAAAGTAGAACAACTTATGAACATTAAAAAACCAGCCTAACAAAAAGTAGATTGGCATATGTGTGTGCATTATATATACATATATATGTATAGATTATATATGTAAATAAAAACATAAGCATAAACAAAATTATATACCAGTTTTTATTATATTTACGAAGAGGGTTAGATAATTATCCTGCTTGATTTCTCTGTTTGTCCTAATAGATGCTACCTTGTAGCTTAATATTTTAAGGGCATTGAGTCTGGGTAGCGATAGAAAAGCTTTAGAAGCGGTTCTCCCCAGACCAAGATGGCAATCTTTCCATATCTCCTCCACTCTCTGACCAGTAAACAGTAAGCAAAAATGACAACCTCATGTAGGCTTTACTGATGGGTTCCCTTCTCCCCGGGGAAAGAAGAGGGAGGAAGAACTCTACGATTCAATGAAACATTCAAGATCAAGAAAATAATTGTTAACTATTTGTTGTTAATCTCTTGATTTCAGTAAAAAAAAAAAATAGTTCTATCTCTCCATTTGTTACAGAGGAAAGCTCTCCCGTGTTAAGTCCACTTGTCTTTACCTGCCATGCCAATTATTAACAATGAAACATTTGAAAAGAATCCTGTAACATGAAAGTTAACAACCATCACAGAAAGTAAGCATGGTTTTTCCTTCCCTTTTGCAGAAGCCTCCGCTTAAACAATAGTAATATGAATGAGATAATGGTTATGCTTGTTTCAGCACTCTGATTTTTATTGGCATGAAATTGGTACAAATATTATCAAGACCAGTTCACAAATGATGACGGTACCATGATGCAAACATCAGGGAAGGACGATTTTACAGCTAAAGAGCCTACAATCTCACCACCCCCCTAGCTCCGAGCCCCCACCCCCATCAATTGTTACATTCACTTTTTTACTTGTGACAATTCAAAAGAAGCCCACAAACCTCTCTCTCTCTCTCTCTCTCTCTCTCTCTCTCTCTCTCTCTCTCTCTCTCTCTCTCTCACACACACACACACACACACACACACACACACACACCATGATTCTCGTCTTAATTCTGAATCCGAAATAAATGTTAGTGAGAACAAACAACTGCTTACTTAACTGATACTCCAGAGAGTCATTGGAAAGCAAGAGTGAACTGAACAGGAGTTAGAAAGAGCCAGTTTTCTTTTCAATTCTGTAAAATGCCTTTGATGGGCAAAAAAAAAAAAAAAAAAAAAAAAAAAAAAAGGCTGTAAACAAATTGAATCACCTCATATTGCTCTGAAAGCTGGAAAGAAAGGAAACCTTCCTTCCCCAAAAGAATACATTCACAGAAGAAGATAGCAAGTTTCAAAGTTTAACCCAAAGCCCAGCGTTCCCTTTTCTCTGAACACTTACAGAGAAAATGAAGACTTTGACGGGGTGAGCTCTGACTGTTGTTAGATTTCCGTCTTCTTGCTGTAGATGTGTTCTGGCTCTTTCTGTGAAGCGGGGGTTGGAGAATGGTAAAAAGATGTTTGAATAAACAGGAAGTGCCGGGCTGCTGGAGCATACACTGAAGTAAAAACACCCTGGAACATTGCCCTTTCTAGCCAACAAGAGGCTTGCCTCCACAGTAGCAATGCCTTCGAAATGACAAAGAAACCACAAGAATCCTTCAAGTAATTCTCCTCTTTCAAAGTTGAAAGAGCAGTTGGAGCTGGCAGGTAATTTCAAAGTGGCATCGAGCACTTAAAGAAATCTATTAATTCTAATTCGGCACATATCGAAATCACTTCAGGTCGACAAGCAGCAACATACCTAACTAATTATGCCTTAACTGGACCAACAGACAAACAGCAGCCAAATACGACGGCCGGCTTACTTCTGCAGACAGACACACACCTTCCGAGTCTCAGGGAACCTGCGTTCCCAAACATTTGGGGCAGGGTGTCGACACGGGAAAAGTGCGATTTCTTGAATGTGTTATTATTATAAAGATGCTGCGGAGTTTAGTGGCTCTGTATCCCATGTGCTCCTTAAAGAACACATGCATCTCTGTATTTTGGGTAGATACATTTGCTCTTCCATCTGATCTTAAAAAAAAAAAAAAAAAATCCTTGCTGATTTTTCCTTCTAGTCAGCAAACCAAAGTATCTATTTATCTTGAGGTGACTGGCTCCCCTCCTTGGGCCCTGCTTTCCCCACCCCAAACTAATTATTAAAGTCCTATCTTCTGTCACATGGGTGATGACATACCCGAGACACTAAAGGAGGCTAGCACAGGCTCAGAAAGGCAGCTTGGAAGAATATGAACAGTCGACCAGCCATAGTCAAGGGAGGCTGGTGGGTATGGAGGGAGTGGGGGGTGGGGGGAAGAGAACCAGGATCCCTGTAGAAAAATGTACTGCTGTTGTGGTAACTAACGTGCGGCTGCCACTGAAGGGACTGATTTGTTATTTAGCATGGAGTCTTGGACTGTCTGTCATTCTGGGTGCTAATGCTCTGCTAAAATAACTCATTGGGAGCTGTCAGTGGGATGTTTACACAGGCCCCAATCTTTTCTTCATAGAAGGAAATTTTTTTACTGGAATTCATCTTCTTTTGATCTCACATTCAAAGCAACAGCAGCTTGATAGACATTCAAGTCTGAAAGCAAATCCAGACGCTGAAGATAAACCGCCAGAGTATGACAGGCAGGAGCATCTAAAGCTTATAAAAATGAAGAGAACAGCATGTCGTCTGAGTATTACAATAGCAGAAATCAAGAGACATATTAGGTGGAACTGATCAGCCACAAAAACAGTTCAAAAGGCAGATCATAGAAACAGAAGACTAGGCGAGAGGGAAAAAATAGGAAATATCTGCTTTACAGAGGAGGCATCCCCTTCATTCCGAGTACCACAAGGTTTCCGCTTCAGCATGTAAACTTGGGGGGGGGGAGAGAAGGTGGGGAGGAGGAGGAGAAGGAGATCCAATGCAAATGTTCCACTCAAACTCAGCTCTTCCAATTATAAGCAATTCAATTAATTTGTTAACAACCCCCTTCCATCAAGTGTTTCCAAGAAAATGAAAGGGTAGTGCCTTACCTTGCTTAGCACCCCCAATACTGCAATTTATTACCATCACCTGTCTCTGCTAGTTTTAATGAAGTATCCAAAGGAATAACACTCAGGGCACTATGGGAAAGAAGCATTCAGGAAAAAGAGCATCTCTCATCCTGAGGTTTCTAAGTAGTTTTAGACTGTAGATGAGGGAAGAGAGGAGAACGTTAAAAAAGCTCAATTCTCTAAAATGACTAGTTGTTAGATGGACATTAAAGCTCTACCCTCTCCCTCAAAAAAAGAGAAAGAACTAGCTCATGAGATGATTTTAGTCCCACTGATCTGCATCCAACATCCAGTGGCTGTTTTTTTTTTTTTTTTTTAATGCTGACTGGGGTAATTTGTAAAGGAATAATCAGGAAAACTTTCTAAGAGAATGCATACATTTTTCATTTAAAAATAAGCCTCTTATTTTAATTAAAGTCAGTACATATAATGAAAAAGTAATTCTCAAACAATTTTGTACTTAGAGCTGTTTGTTAACAAACACTGAATGAACAGGCAGTGTTAGGTTAAAGGGCAGCAGAATTCCACATTATAATTTCGCCTGCGGGTTATTTCTGATTAAGGACACCCTCTGGGACACCAAAGCAAGATCTTCTTTTACAGCAGGCATGGCTTTTAAAATTAGCCCTTTTTTTCCCCCTGCATAATAAACCAACAGGAAAAATGTGGATTTAAAAATGTATTAACCAATTTAAAGAGTTGTAATCAGTTTAGGGTTTGCTTTCTGCAAAACACAGGTTCCTGTGTAGCTAAGTTACAAATGTAAAAATGCAGACTGGATTTGAAAAACTGCTGTAGAAAGTCACCTTCTGTCATGCTTATGCAGCTATCTAATGTGCTAAAGGCTGATTATTTATCTTTACACTGTACTAGTTTAATCTGTTAAGGTCAACACTAATCTGTGCCAACCTTTTAAGAAATAGCAGCCTTCAAAGACTTGCTGCGAGAATCCCCAAACTAAATACAGGATGTCACTGTAATGGATACATTTACCTGAACTGGTGAGATTTACTATGTAAACACTGAATATAAATTCCCATATAAATTAGAAAACACATTATTTCTGGATATAGAGAAGATGTTGTCACCAACATGTGGGTAAGGTGATTAACATCACTTTGTTTCATGGGACCGTTTAAAAACCAGGTTTGCATTTACATGTCATGTATATACAGAGCTCAATTACTGAAATGAAATGTTTGCTGGTTCCCCCCCACCCCCCACCCCCTGGGAAATAGCAACTTTGGATAGCAAATGAAAGCCTCCCAGTCATATCCTCAAATGGTAATAGTTTTTCAAAAGCAGACCACTGGTGAGTGGCCATTGCCAGTAGTCCCAGCGCACCACTGTCTCTCCCTTCCCTCTCAGATTTCTTCTGGACTTGAATGTCACCGTAGACCTTGAATGTGAAATGGCTTCATGCTAATTGCTCTAATTTCTGGAAGATGTGCAGGCAGGTGAAACCTGATCCCCCTCGGTCCTTGTGGAGCCCAAGAACGAACGACCCCGGAATGTTTACACAGTGGTTTGATTTTAATAGACAGGAGGGCTGGGTTTCAGACAGCAAAAACACAGCTAATAGGTGACCTCTTAATGTAGTCCTTTTTTGAAATACACACATGCGCGCGTGTGCGCGCGCGCACACACACACACACAACAAAATACAATTTCATGTTGTAAAAGGTGATGTCCTGAATGTCAAGGTTATCTGCTTGACTTTTTGAGTGAGCACACATTACGTTGCACCTGACATTTATACCCGAAACTCTATACCGACTTCTCCTTCTTCTTCTTCTTCTTTTTTTTTTTTTTACTTGAAAAAAAAGCACTTTATATGTCAGTCACCTTACAAACAGATTATGGCTGTATGGGATTTCCTAGTAAGTGCACTCATTTGAATTTTAAATTGAATCGTTTTTACTTCCATCTCACTACTTGTCCCTAACATCCTGTAAGAGTTGTTAAAACTCCTACCCCATAAAAAGTGTATGTGTGGGGGTGCCTTCTCCCTTGTTCCTTTGACTGTTGTCTGGAATCCCCAGCCTTGGGTGAAATCCTGCAGTTGACTGATCATTAAGAGTCTTTACCTCTCTCATGACATTGGCCATGTTACGTATGGCTTTCATGCTTGTCTTGCTCTTTCCCATCCCCAGTAGATTGAACCTATGACTGAGGTACCATTTGTCTCTGGATCTTCCTCTGTTTCAGATTCAGAACTTAACACAGTGTCTGGAACATAGTAGATACTTAGTAAATGACTGATTGATTAATATCTCAAAGAGGCTCAAATAAATCCTGTGGCAATGGAACTGAACGACAGCCTTATGATAGCTGAATAGAACATAAGTTCTCCATATCATTTAAAAAATGTTTACCATGCTGGTAATTCTGGTATATAGTTAATGTCTTAACTTCACCATTTCCCCCCAATCTCTACCCCACCTGGATGATTCTCCCTCTCTAACAATTGGCAAATATTCAAGAAATTTTTGCTCAATTGTGTGTACCACCTATGTAAAATAGGTGAGACAATGAAACATGGAAAGGGATGAGGGAATAAGAGAGAATTTCATCACTTGATGACCTATATTAACATATTATAGAAAATCCTTAAATGTGTTATAAGCTTTTATAAAAACTAGATAGGTATACCATCTTTCAAACGGAAACCTTGGTTCATCTATTTTATAAGTTTTGAAAAAACAAAACAAAAAAACAAACAAAAAAAGCAAAACTTTTAATACTTTTTTTAAAAGCCAAAGAGGTCTAGTGACTGCTTTCCAAGAGTCAAGAAAAAATCCCCAGAATTTATAGATAAATTTAGCAAAACTAGTTAAAGAGAAAGATGAATACAGCAGCATGAACGTCAGAGATCCAAGGTACTGTGTACATGGGACCAATAAAAAGAAAATGTGCAAAACACATCAAATGGGATTTTAAAAATAGAGAGACAATTTGGGGATTTGCTCTCATTTAGTTTAAGCTGAATCTGAATAGAAAGCAAACAGTCTTTGTGCATGTACACTGCAGAACAGAAAATACAATTTAGGCATTTTAGTAAGTAAATTTAATGAGAAAATTTTAATGAGTAAATTTCTTTAGGGGAAGAGAGAGTGAAATTACATTCAGACAAAGTTTCAGATTGAAACTAAGTATTATTTCTTTAAAGAATTAATTCTCATTGGGAGGTCTGGGGCATCAAAGGCAATAGCTACCAGACCTTTTCTTTACAAGAAACCTCAAAACCATTGTATTAAATTCAAGGTAGAAAGTAAGCTCATTGAAGGCAGAAATTGTTTCATGTTTGCTTTTGTATCCCAGTATCTAGCACAAAATAGATACTTAAATTTATGCTTGTTGATTAAAGGCACAGTAAAACTGAACAATGTAAACAAACGATAAAGTATTCAAGCAGAGATTCTTTTCCTTTTTGGGTCATGGATCTCTTTGGCTATTTGCACAGATGCAGACTGTGGATGCTTTCTCTGAAGAAAGTCTTTCAATACATCAAATAAAATATATAGGTTCACAAAGGAAACCAAATATACAAAACTATAGTTATATACACAAACATATATGTGTATACACACATACATATACACACAGACATATGAAATGTGTGTTTCACTTTTAAGACTTAAAAGACTCAATTTTATAAAAAATCTTAGTACAAAAATTTTCAATCAGGAGATTTTAAATGAACACACACATATGCTTATATATATACACATGTGCATGTATGTGTGCACATATGTATATATGTATAGATATGATCTTAAGGATTCATAGATTTATAAGAATTCTTATATAATCTTTTAAAGAATTCTTAAATATTAAGAATTCTAAAGAATATCTGTCCAAACAGAAGTTAAGAATTCTTGTACTGGAGCATGTTTTACAATCACATCTTAAAAGTGGGGATAACATGAGCAGCCTGAAAGGATTATTGATCTGTGTTCTTTAAGTGCTACTAATACCCCCCAATATGTTGACATGAGATTCAAATGAGATAAACATGTATTTCTATATAGTGGAATATAAACTATTTGAAGGCAGGTATTATTTTAAATCTTTGTATTCTCAGCATCTACAACAGAGTCTCTAATATAGTTAAGTTTTTCTTAAATATTTACTGGATGAATGGATGACAAAAGATAGTATGTTCCATAATAAACGTGTCTATATTATTAAGCTATCATTAACGAAAAATCCAGGAGCTTCTTTCACATGGCCCATTAGTATATGGAGTCACCTGGCCCATTAATACCCAGCCTTCAAAGTAGATGAATGAGTATGATAGCCACAATCTAAAGAAATTTTATCTGGCAAGAAAGTTTTTGTTGTCTTTTCATTGAAAGGGATTGTGCATGTGTATATATGTACAGATAATGTGTATATATATACCCGACACACATATAAAAGAAGCCCTCAATAATATCTTTTCCTAAGATCAATAACAATCCCCATCAACTAAGTTTTTCCTCCTTTTCTACCCCCCTCCCCACAAAACTATATAAAAATGTTTGGAATAAGGAAAAAGAAAGAAAATCCTGTCAATGTAGAGATTTAGTATAAACTAGTTCAAGTCAGTGGTAGGAACACTAAGTGGTAAAGGTAAACATGGTTCCCCTCCTTCCTCCCTTCCCCCAAACTGGTTCCCCTCTAAAGCTCTCTAGGCAGTCAGTGCCTGGTACCAAAGCCTGCCCTGCACGTTTGGGAGGTCAACACAGCTATGCTAAACTGACAGGTTCAGTTTACAGCAGGCCAGGACTTTGTTTGGATATACTGGCCTTGCTCACCGCCAGCTTAACAACAGATGGCTAGAAAACTTTCATTATGTTGCGCAGGGCTGAACTGCAAACAATCCAGAAAACTGTGAAAAGTTTAACTCCCTCCAAACCAACGAAACAAGAGAGTTCACACACATGTGCCAGATTGGTTCTAGCGGAGGGCCTGGGATATGCAATGAGGATTCTCAGGGCTGAATTAACTCTCTATTGGATGATTAATGAAACCTACACAAAAAACCTCGGATGTAGAAAGAGAATTTGCAATTTGACAAGGTCAGATGAATAAAAGCATCACTCCCACAGCAAAAGTGCCCATGACAGAGCAGAGTCTTTTTATTTTAACTTTTCAAAGCCTAGAACTTTAAAGAAGTTGCATAAAGTGCCTGCTTTATTTTATTTTCCTGAAATATAATTTAAGAGGTTTCCCTCTCCGGCAGAGACAGAATCTTCCTTTGCATAACTCTCAAGCTCCCTTCCTGCTATCCCTCTGGAAGACTGGAAGAGCCAGCCGAATATGCTAACTCTAACACCCAGATTTAAATATGATTTATCCAAATCTGTATATAATTTAAATATTCATTAAATTGATTCAATCCATATGAACCCTAATATCTCCTAATGCTCTGAGACAGGTTATAAATGCACCTTCAAAGGTTTAATTCAATTGGCAATCTTATAGGTCTATCATCACTGGAAATGTATTATTTTTATACTATTCAAGAAATGAACAAATCTGTTTTCCACAAATGTATTTTAGAAGCTACCCTTTTCTGTTATTGAAAGAAAATTGTGTTTATTACTCCTTTAGCACAGTGTAAACTCATAAACGTCAACAGAGAGTACAAGGAAAACTGTCAACTAAATATTGTTTCCTTCATGAGCTGTTCTTCCAAGTCAATTACGCCTTTCAACTTCTGGGGCATTGTATGATAAACTAGCAGTAAAAATCATTCACATTAATATACCATGGTGCCTTGCCTGCAAAAGGTAATTAAAGAAGTAAATGACTCATAAGAATAGACATATTAGCTGCAAAATGAAAGGCAACTTAGCTGCCACATGAAAATATGTACCATTAAGATACTGCATTTTCATATTCCTGTAATCAGCTCCAGTAGACTAATGCTTATTTAATCCAGTTCTCGGCTAAGTCCATCAACAACTGTTTTTTGCTGTTTTCTCCTTGACTGAACATTATGAGTGCAGGTTTGGAATAAATACTGCAATAAGATTTTTGCATACTCAATTGAAGAACAGGTTTTTACATTTTAAAATCTATTCTCTCTCTCTCTCTCTCTCTCTCTCTCTCTCTCTCTCTCTCTCTCTCTCTCTCTCTGTCTCTGTCTGTCTTTCTGTCTCTCTCTAAAATACAACATAGAAGATGATTAGGGAATATTTTCCTGGCTAGACAAGGCTTTTAAACAACAGTACATTTTAGAGAACGGATCTTGGTTTTAACATTCACAATTTCTGATTCATACCACTATTAACATACGAAAAAACGATGCTGTGTCTTCACATGCCAAATGTCCTATTCTTCACTGAAGAAACATCCCCTTTTGTTAATAACATCTTCCATTAGCATTAGCAAGATGAGGACTATTTATCTTAACTCAGTGACCAAAGTGGGAGGAAAGAAATGGGGTGGATCCCCACAATGTTATAGGATTGAGTCTGCTCTAAACACCATCAAGAGGTATCTACTAGGTTAATGAAAACATGCCAGAAGAGACCTTGACAAACCCTTCAACCAGCTACACAGCTTTCCAGATCTCTGACTTTTGCGCCACATTTCCTCTGCCCAAGATGCTATTTTCACTATGATTTTATTTTTTTCCCATCCTAGGCACCATATAGGAGTATTTCAATAAGGAAGTTAGATTTACTTCCTTTCCCCTTAGTAAAATTAAAGGAGTTTGTATCAGGAACTTGTATCAAGTTCCGCTGGCCCAGGCAGGTCCATAATCAACAATATTAATATTACTGGGGATACTGGAGATCTCAAGCTTTCTAAGAGGCTCAAGAAAGACCTACTTCACATGCAAAATTTAGGCCTCAAGTTTGCCATTGGTAGGCCTTTCAAGAGAATTTAGCATTGGGGCTATCCAAGCTCTCTGTTGACCTTGCCAGCAGAGGAATTAAATATTTTCCCCCTTTGTCTTTATAAGTGAATTCCATTCATAGACTTAAAGCATCCATATTTTGTCATGTTTGCAATAATTCATCTGTTTTGATCAAAATCTAAATTTGCCTGGCTGGTATCCACTAACTGACCAAAGGAGCTGTAAGAGCTATATGACCTGACTTTGAAAGTCATGAGCTTTCATCACAGGAAAAGTTCTAGATTTCTTTATTGGGTGTGTATTCTCTACTTTCCTCTTCCTGTGGGTGTGTAAACCATCTCTTTGGCTCTTAAACTGATGAGTAGCCAGTTCTCTCAAGGACAAACAGTTCATTTTGGGAGGACTACCCTGTAAAGAGGAGTCTTCAGTTTATTTATCTTTTATCAGTCCTCAGGATTGCAAGAGGCTTACAGATTTAAGCTCAATCTTTTGTTGTTGTTGTTGGGTTTTTTTTTTTTTTAATGTATTATTGCCTCACCATTTGTGCAGACACCACTTGGAACCACAATTAATGAGCTCTAGTCCTTTTTCTAATTAAGGAACAAAGGTTCTTGTGTGCAGAGTATAGAGTGACACTGTCTAGAGAACACACATTTAAATAGAAGTAAATGCTTCTAATTGCCTTAAAATGGGATTTTTAATATTTAGAAACATAATAGGATCGAGAAATTAGAGCATTTCCAACATCATTTACAAATAAGCCTTTACAAAATATTGTTAGCTGATAATAATGCATCATTATAAATAATGGAAAGTTATGAATGCTAGGCATGTAACCTTTGTATTCACACGATTAACCTGTATGCATTGATACAATGATACATGAATTAGTTTAAATTTTTTTTAAAAAAGCAAACCGGGTAAAAAAGCAAAAAGCAAGAAAGCAGCAACTACAGCTTGAAATTCCTTAGACTATAGTAGATTAGGATTCAAACATGTAATTAAGAAAGATAACCTTGCTTTATACAGTAATTAGGGCTATTAGAAATAGGATACTCTCTCTTAAAAGTGCTACAAATATACCATAGTACTAAATAACCTGCATTGCTTGGAAAGTAGACTTGCTATCAAGGGCAAAGCTGCTATCCACTGAAGAAACACGAAATGACAGACGGCTGTTAGACTCCATTAGCTGCTATGTGATAGGAGCACATTCACTAACACACGACCTGTGAAAAATCTGAGATCTCTTTAAATCTTTGAATTGGATTGCGGCATTAATTCTTAAGAACTGCAATCCTTCAACCAAGTCAAATTACCCTCATTAACAATGGAAAAACTGCCTCTGCAATAAGTTTTTTAAAAAAAAGATATTTATTACCTATAATCACTTTCATGTACTTCACCTGGGAGTGTGACCAACTGGTACAACAACTTGGAACAATGCACCACTGTTAATGTTGATAGGACCAGAATATCATCTCTAAAGATACTGCCTGCTAATTTTATTTTCTTTTCCTCCCCCTCATTCTGGGTAGCCATATGATGGAGGTAACCCCATTTCACAGATGAGAAAATTCAGCTCCAGTGTGCAGAGGTCATTAGAGGCAGAGTTGAGACTAGAACTCAGATCTCTGGATTTCCTGTCCTTATGTCTTTGCACTAGAATGGCATCAGAAATGTACAGTCCACCTATTGCTTGAAGGAAATGTAGAAGCCTCCCTGGAGACCTAGTTGGTGACTGGATCAGTGCAGTGATAAGAGGAACTGGGCTTCATCACAGGCATGCTGCTGAATCAGGAGAGAGAGAGAGAGAGAGAGAGAGAGAGAGAGAGAGAGAGAGAGAGAGAGAGAGAGAGAGAGAGAGAGAGAGAGAAACCTGCTTCTATTCTGCTACACTACATCTGCTATTACTATTCAAAATACCTTGTGACAAAGAACCAAAATATATGCCATTTCATAACGATTTTCCCCCAAATGTAAATTGTTCTATTTTTCACTTGTTACTATCTAAGATAATTCCATAAATATCTAGAGTGTTAAAACAAAATTCTATGGATTTCAAACATTTCTCAGTACTTAGCTGGAAACGAGCTCTCCATCTCTCTTTATTCTCTGCTTCTCTGCACTTTCGATATTAGAGATTTAGTTACAACACTGCTCAGCACAATAAATAACAAAACAGCTACATCTCAGGAAAGGACAAAAGACTGCTTATAAATGGGAGTAAACTTTTGGGGGTGGGGAATCTTTGTATATTGAAATGCTTGAACTCTTATTAACTCATTCTTCTACCAAGTTAAGATAAAATGTGAACTCATGTCTTCAAGGATGAGCCTGAGACATTTGCAAGGATCTTCTAGCATACAGGATTAAGAAATGGGGGAGGCAATGGGGTATATGTAAGAATAGGAAGATGGGATTGGAATATTAAAAAAAAAAAGACGGGATGTTGAATTTGAAGTTTAAGATCATGGTTTTGTCTTCACCCTTACAAGCTATGTGGCAGGAGAATTGTGTTTCCCCATTGGCAAATGAAGCTAACCCCTGCTCTGCTTCTCAAAAAGGGTGATAATGAGAGTCAAATGATCTAACTTATTATGAAAGTGTTCCTAAATTGAAATAGACATAAAAATTACTTCTGTTTTTTGTGAGGATGTGGAGAGAAGAGCCTAGGTTTGAAATTTCAATGGTTTAGTGAAGCTTCTTGTATAACACAACAGTGTAGTAGGAAATCAGGTACTCAGTGCTGTTAACATTGTCACAGATGTAGCAGAAATAGAATTTGATAACCCAGGTCTTTCTGACAGAAGCCAGCTCTTTTCATTAGATTAGATTTCTAAGTTGTATACTATTCCTTCCCGTCTTTATACAGATCTTCCTTCTCCTCTCCCTGCAATTTCTCCTACTAATTCTCTTCCTTCTCTTCTGACAACAACAACAACAACACAACAACAACAACAACAACAACTACTACTACTACTACTACTACTACTACTACTACTACTACTACTATTACTTCTATTACAGATACTGCTGCTGTTGCAACTACTATTGCTACTACTACTACTACTATTACTATTGCTGCTGCTGTTGCTATTACTACTACTGCAACTGCTGCCACCACCACCACTACTACTATTGCTGCTATTGTACTTGCTACTGTTACTATTACTACTGCTGCTGCTGCTGCTGCTACTACTACTACTACTGCTGCAACTATTACTCCTAAATTCTTTTCCATGCTGTTCATTACTTTTAATTAAAAAAAAATTTGGTAATGCTATTCATTACTAATCACATTTCATTCAATTAAACATAAAGCACTTATACTGCAAGGCACAATACTAAGTGCTGGGGATCAAAAAAGATGAAAAACTCCACAGTATCCCCATCTTGGCAGAGTTTTTAATAAGAGAAATAAAAGAGAAAAAAAGAAAAAGAAAAAAATAGAGTGTTTAATAAGAGAAAGACAAAACTTAAAACAAAGAATTATGGAATAGACACATAGAATAGAATGGGATAGGTGCAAAGGAGAAGTTTAGAATATATCTAAGGTATAAATGACAATAATTGATTTTATAATGCACAATATCCCATTCTCCAACCATATCTGATAACTTAAAGATTGTTAGTACTAGGCAAATTAGACTGCAAGACCAATCATTTCAAAAGCATCCTAAGGTCACAAAAGAATAATCTTGGGGGCAAAGACTGTATTATGCCTTTAAAAAATATCTCAGTCCTTAAGACAGTACTCAATACATAGTAGTTGCTTAATAAGTGCTTATTGAGTAACTACTGGGTTACAAGTTCTGAGTTAACTCAGCAGACAACTAGGTGGTACAGCAGATTGAGTCCTAGACCTGAACTCAGTAGGATGGAAGAACAAATCCTGCCTCATACACCTACCATTATTGTGATGCTAGGTAAATCATGAAAGCTCCGGCTGCCTCATTTTCCTCATCTGTTAAATGGGGATGATAACAACACCTTTCCCCTAGGGTTATTATGGGGACAAAATGAGGTAATGTTTGTAAAACATTTTGTAAATCTCAAAGTGCTGCATAAATGCTTCTGGTTGTTGTTAATTATTATTAAAGGTTAGAGATATGACCTGGAAAATGATGTACCTTCCATTCCAAGAGTTCAGGCTCTGATAGACATAGAATACAGAATAGATAATTCTGCCTCTCTAGACTGTATCCATTCTTCTACTGGAGCCTTTTTTTTTTGGGGGGGGGGTTCTGTGACAATCAACCTGATACCCTCTTTGTTCTCCTCCATTCACTGAAACGAAACAGATGCCCCCGTTTTAATGTTCTGAATACTATAAAATATCCATAAATTCATCAATTTCTGTATAATCATTATGATTTAGACAGAGCAAAACTGCTCTACACTTTAGTGGGGAGACTTATAGGGTAGACTCAGCTGGGAAGAGACCTGAAGCTGGCAGACTAACCAGAAGCTACTTTAAGACTCAAGGAATGAAGCAATAGTCTTATTATGCTTGCTTGAATCTGGGTGGTGATTAGTCTGAGTGAAGAGAAGGGGACATATACAAGGGATTTCATGAAGGTACAAATGATAAGGCTTGGTCACTCATCCCCCAGAGAGAATGCCAGGTCCAGGACAACACTCAGGTTGCAAGTTTGGATGACTGGGAAGATGGTAGCAACCACCACAGGGACAAAGAAGTCTAGAAGAAGGGAATACTTTGGGGGGGGGGGGAGATACAGGAAGGGAAAGAGAGAATTTGTTCTGTTTGGGAGATAACACATTTAAGGTAGACATCCAGTTTGAGATGTTCAATGGACAGTTGGAGATGGTATGATTTGGATCATCTAATGAATATCTAACAGAGAAAAATAAGAAGAAGTCATATAGGTCAAACGAGAGTAGTATCATGAAAACCTTGGAAGGAGAAAGTGTCTAAGGAATAAGATTTTGATCATAACATTTGGTCTTGTCAGTCTCTGGGTAATCCAAGTCTTCTTAATTTAAGTTCTTAATTCTTAAAAACCAGGCAGATACTTAAAGATAACTTTGATAGAAATTACAGATGTATCATACCTTTTAGCAATAAGCAGTAGAGTTGGTCTTAAAGGAAAAAAATCATAACAAAAAGTAAAGGAGTACACTGAATAAAGAAGAGACATAAAGTGGAATCATATAAAAAAAAAAAACAGGGTTTATTCAGTTGAATCATAACCCTCTGGGAGTCAAAGGTTAGCATATAGTTACAAATCAGCTTTCATAGTCATAATGAGTTGGTAAATCTATACCTATTCATGTAAAAATATATCATGTATAATCCCTCCAAGTAAACAAACTGAAATGACAGTATATTAAATAAAAATAAGGAAAGAAAAATGTAAACCCCACAGTTTAATGTCTCTTTCTACTCAGATTTCTATTACTTCAGCTATCATTCTGATTTATAGTTTTATTTACTAATTTACCTGCCTCCCCAAAACCCCACCTAAAACATTTCCCCAAGAGTCAAGAAAAGTGCAACTTTCTTATGCAGCATTATTTTATTTTAATTCTCCTAGTTTCCTTCATAACCATGATAATGATTTTTTTCTGAGGAGAAGGGATAAACACTTCTGATTTCACTGATATAAGGAACTCTGTGCTCAGTTGTCTGAGGCCCCTGGGGTTAAAGGACTTGTCACATAGCCTGTATGACAATTTAGCAAGCAAGTGATGAGTATTTTTATGAACTCCTACTATATGCCAGGTACTAGGTATGGAAAAGATCAATTTCTTTTTTGCAGACAAGAAATAGGACTCTGCAGTCAGCTCAACATATCCTGTATATGTAGTATGCCATGTCTTAGGTATGTGCCTGTGTGTCTGAGTGACATGTGTGTGTTTGTATGTGTGCATTTATCTAATATAGAGTAAGGCAGAGACAAAGAAAGAGGAAAGGAGACAGAGATACAAAGAGACAGAGATAAAGAGATAGAGACGGAGAAATCAAAACAGAAAGATACATAAAGAAAAACACAGGGAAAGACAGAGACAAGGAGGGATAGGGGGAAGCAATCAATTAGGTGGTGAAGTGGCCTGTAGTCAGGAAGATTCATTTTCCTGAGTTCAAATCTAGCCTCAGACATTTAACAGCTGTGTGATCCTGGGTAAGTCACTTAACCCTGTATCCCTCAATTTCCTGGGAAATTAACTAGAAAGAAAAATGGCAAACCTCTCCAATTTTTGCCAAGAAAACACCAAACGAAGACTTTGTAATGAACACACAACAACATATGTGTATGAATATATATGTATTTATATACACATATACTTCCTCAATACTTCAAATTTCATCAGTATCATTGGCTCAGAAGGTTAGATAAATTTCAACCTGGAAGGGACCTCAGAAGTCATCTCATCAAAACCCCTTATTTTATATGTAAGAAAATTGAGGCTCAGAGAGGATGTTATTTAAAGGGTCCTTAGTCACTAAGAGTTAGTTTTCCTAAACCATTTATTTTTAAAATGTTAAATCTAACATCCTTTCCACTAGTCCTCCCTCCATCTGAAGAGTATTACAATTCACCTATGACTTTCTACTTGGTCTTCTAGAGTTCCTATAAATAAACAATTTAATCACTTACGCTGGTAATGGGTTTCTCTCTCTCTCTCTCTCTCTCTCTCTCTCTCTCTCTCTCTCTCTCTCTATATATATATATATATATATATATATATATATATATATATGTATATGTACACAAGTGTGTATATTTGTGTGTATATTTACATTTATGTTTCCAATATGAAAAATGATGAGTATTTATATAGACCTTTAAGCTATGAATTCCTTTACATATGTTATGTTAGTTGATCCTCACAATAACCTTGTGAAAGAGGTGCTATTAAGTCTAATGAACTCCTTATGACCTCTATAAAAGAATTATTTATCAGTGTGATCCTGGACAAATCTTTCTGTGACTCCATTAGGTAACTGTGTGCCTTGGAAGGATTATCTAGCTTTAAATCTATAATAGTAACAATAATAGCTAGAATTTATAAAAGAGCATTACAAATACTAACTCAAATGATCCTCACAACAATCCTGGGAAGTAGATGGTTTTATTATTCCCATTTGACAGATGAGGAAATTGAGACAGAAATGATTTGCCTAATTTTACCTACCTGATAAGTACATGAGGATGGATATGAATTCAAGCTTTCCTGATAACAGGTCTAGTGCTTTATCTACTTGCTAATAAGTTACTAAGAATCTTATGATAACAAATGTCCAAGTTTAAACTGTAACATTTTATTTATTTTCAATTTTTTACACATATAACTGCGACCCATCTTCATTTCGAAGGCAGAGAGTTTACCATTTTTCATTGCTAAAGTATCCAATGCCAAGTATCTAGCACAATGCCTCTCATGTACTACATAGTTAATAAATTATTTGGTGAATTGATCTGGCTGGATACACAAGTAGCAACACTACCAAAAAAGAAAAGATTGACAATTTATTCCATAGAAATAAGCTATTTCTCAAAATCCTTCATATTATAAGGAGATAGGACTGGGGGACAAAAGGAGTCTTGTTTCCATTGTTCTCTCTTTCAATCTATAAGTCCGATGCTTAAAAAATTACAAAAAAAATGGACACTTTTCTATGACAATTCAATGGTAGCAAAATACTCACACGTGTGTGAGTCTTCATGACATATTGAGCCCAACATGAGACAGTCTACTTCAGGCAAAGCCTTCAATACCATGCCCAATGATGCCCCATAAAAGGTGATGCTTCTCCACCCTTTGTTTTTAATGCCACTGAACATTCAGTCACACACCATAAATCAAAGGAGCCTAGGTGGATATTTGAAGGGTGAGATAAGGAAAATTAATTTCCACATCTAAGCATGGACATGCTATGGAGAAAACAACTTAGCAATAATACCAGTCCTTTTTATAAGAATGTCTTTAAGTGAGGATTCTTGTAGAAGAACCTTATGCTATACCCATATGTAGATTTACAATTCAATACTTTCTTCAGTGATCTGGTAGACTGAAGGAGAGGGAATCATTTGTGAAACAGAGAACAAAGCAGTCTTTGCTGATCTACAAGTTTGTCTCAGAAAGAGAAGATGAGTGAGAAGGAAATACCCTTGGGTGCTAAAGAAAAACACTTACAACAATACACTGAATTTACTAAAGCTTTTATTTTAAGAACCTCCAAGATACTCTACTACATATTATTCATAGTGTCGAGTTTACTGGAATGCAAATATAAGTGAAAATACTGATAATAATAACATGATAATAAGGATAACCATAATAGATACATGATGATGGATGTGTGAACCAGAAAATAATGCAAGAGCTCAGTTCCTGGGAGAGAATATGATTCCAGGTTAACCTTGACTAAGATTCTTGGAAAGAAAAAAGAACAAAATAAAAGTCCAATGACTCTAGCAGTTATCTCTAGCGGTAAAGATTTCATATCTTATGTGAAGGACAGGAAAGTTTACAATGTAATGCTCTCTATCATCAGTGAGCATTTGTCTATTTGCTGAAGCTACATGAATAACTCATCCCTAGAAGGTCCCAAATCAAAGGGCTCTGGCCAACATTCAAAAGGTGACCTTTCACCTGGATGTCCAGAGTCTGGAAATCAAGCAATAGTAAGAAACAATGAATCCCTGGGTTGGAAGAGACCCCAGAGATCATTCAGTTCAAGTCCTACCCTCTCACAAGTACTTCTTGATATGTGATTCACCTAGACTACACATAAAGAATTCCCATGAAACAAAATTCTGGAGAGAGCCTATTGGACTTTGAAATGACTCTAATTGTTCTGTAGTTTTTTCTTGTGTGAATCCTAAATTTACCTGAGCACCATCATGGGCAGGAGGTTAGTTTTTTGTTAGAACATCTTTCCCATCGCTCCATCTACCTACATTTGAAAGCAATCTGGAATATGGAATGTTAAGGGAAAACCTGAGGTCCCTGCCTTTATCTCTCATTTTATTTTACATCGTATTTACTCCACAGGCATTATCCACAGGTTTCTTGGTGCCTGCACATAGTAATTAATAAATGTTTATTGATTGACTAGCTCTTATTTGCAGTCAATGAAGGTTCCACAATTCAAAGCCTTTCATTGTGAAGACACACTGTTGAGGGTGGGTGGTAGGAAAAGACCTTAAAGAATCAGTATCTTTTCTTGCTTCAAAAGAAATTTAATTTTAAAAACAGAACTCTCTTTAAAAAAAATCCAAAAATATCCATCTGACAAAGACTACAGACTTGAGGAAGAGATAATTATGGGACCCATAAATGGTATGGTGAATTACTTTTGAATGGTTTGGGAACACATGGTAGGGGGCAAGCCTGAATGTCTATTTTCTTTTAAATAGCAATTATGATTTAATATGATAAACTTATTTCATTAAACTTACTGAACTGGAATAAATTCCCCGTCTGATACGCATTCAGAAGGGCAGTTCATATTCTCTTCCTAAAAAAATATCTGTTACATTTTTGTGTCTACCACTGCTTCTCTCTTTACCCTGATACTTGAGATAAGATTCAGACAGTCTGGCAGGGGGAAAAACACCTTGATATTTATCTTGCTCAATGAGATGAGACCTTTTGGATCTCAATGGGTCAGTGGAATTGAAAACTGAACCCTAACTTCAGAGTATTTTTTTCTGACATTTTCTCCCAAATTCTCTACAATGGAAATTATATAATACTGCTTATTCCCTACTCCAAAGCACTGAAACATGTGTATACATGCACAAATAACCCAAATTTGCAGTTATAATTATGGATCTTCACAAATAAACCATTGCCTTTCAACATGTTTTCCTTCTAATACAAATTTGAAATGATTATTTCCTCACGATTTTGCCTCTATTTCCCACAAAGGATCTCCCCTACCACCCCATGACTAACACTACTTCTTCCTCTCACTGCACTCCAATATAGGTATCTCTCGCTATGGCTTTATTGTTTTCCTTTAAGCATTTTCTTGGTAATAACCCTGGAGTAGTTAAAGAAGGTTGGGATGCTATCCTAATAACTTACTTAAAGCCACATTCAAATCACAGCCTGTTGTAAGTATATAAGTAGCTCTAAGATATAAAATCTCAGAACTGGAAAAGACTTCAAAAATCATTATACCTACAACATCCCCAACAAATAGTCACTTTATTTCACTTGAAGACTTCCAGGGATTGTGCATTAATTCCAGAAACTGTCCATTATCTATTTGAAAAGCTCCAGTTATTGGGTAGTTCTTTTTTTACAGTGGACCAAAATATGATTCTCTATAAATTATTGATTCCAGTTTTATCTTCAAAGACTACCTAATTAAAACCAATAATTTTTTCACATGTCTGTCTTTCAAGAATTTAAAGAAAGTTGTCATGCCTTCTGCTATATCTCCTCTCCAGGATAACAATCCTTACTTTCTTTTTTTCCCCTTGAGGCAATTGGGATTAAGTGACTTGCTCAGGGTCATACAGCTAAGAAGTGTTAAATGTCTGGGGTCAAATTTTAACTCAGGTCCTCCTTACTTCAGGGCTAGTTCTCTATCCACTGCACCACCTAGCTGCCCCAATACTCAATTTCTTTAAGCAATGACCATATTATATGGTTTTGAGTCTTCTCACGAGCTGATTATCTTTCTCAAGATTACTCATAGCTTATCAATGTTTCTTTGTTGTTGTTTCTTTTTTCAAAAATTGTGGTAGCCATAAACAAATGGGTTTCCAGGTAGTGTCAACAGTACATCTACCTTCTTCTTTATTCTGCACACTATCCCTCTTATTAATTCAATCTGTGGTCCCAATAGCACAGCTCTGATGCTGGACTTAGGGCTTACATTTTCCCCCATATATTCTATTATATAACCTTTTCCAATTCTACCTTACCCAGTATCTAACATTGTGATCAAAACACAGCCAACGTTCAATGCATGTTTACAAATACTGTACTTGTGAGAAATTAAAAAAAAAAAAACAAATCTAACAATTTATATTTGTCCCTATTATATTAAATTCAGTCCTTTATTTAGGCTTAGATCTCAGTTCTGTCACTCAAGGTAAGTATTAGCCATACTATACTGCCCAGCTTTATATGTCATCAAAGCTCTGATACACATATTGTCATACTCCATCATCCCCAAGGAAGTAATGGTTGACTTCAAGCATCCAAAGGCTATTTTGGAGTAGAAGGATCAGATCTGTTCTGCTTAATAATACTTAGAAAGAAATGGCAGCAATAGTTAAAAACTGTAAAACCAGATTTGGGTTCAAAAAGAAAAACTTCACTGAACAAAGCCCTCTTAACAAGAAGCCATTTAGCAATGTACTCACTCTCTATGACTCTCCTCAAAAGATGGATAATCCTTAATGGGGGAGACTAGAGAAGGGATTCTAAATTACACATCGATTGCACTGGATTGTCCATAAAGATCCATCAATCATTTAGAATCTTGATTCTCTCAGAATGTTCAATAGAAGATGGCTTTACACATTGAAGCAGTCACCAGATCCTAGCTCTGAGGCTACCATAACATCCTAGACTTAGAAATGGAAAATACCTAGTTGTTTCTATATTCTACAAATAGAGAAATAGAAGGTGGTCAAACTTAAGGATGCAAGGTTACAAGGTTAATGATAGGAAGAGCAAAGACTACCAACTAAGTCTTCTGACTTTAGTACTCTTCCATCTTATTAGATTGCTATCAATAAGAATGTAACCTAAAGCCAAAAACAAGATTCTTTCAGGAAGTGGTCCATTTAGTAGAAAATACTTGCTATGGCATCCTGGCAATGAGATCTGACCCAATGGTTAGCTAAAGCCCTTCCTATCACCCATGATCAAAGGACAATCAGCCCAATACTTCCTTTCATTCTGTAAACTACTGTTCCTCAAACTAGACTCATGACTTTCCTAGGGAATCCAGGGAACTTCCAACGAAATCAGAAAGATGCAACTTTGCTCCTTTATATTTTCTGATCTTCCCAGCTCATTTCTCTCTGTCTCCATTCATTCCATACTATTTTCTTCTTTATTGTCTTCAGAATGAAAGAATATTTCAGGCAAAAGTTATCTCTGGAATTTTCTGGAGCAAGGAAAACATTTAACAAATGAGGAAAATGAAGTTTGGAGGGAAAGTGAATCATCAAAGATCACCCAAAGCCTAAGTAGCAAAGGCTGGTCTGGTGTTTATGCTTTCCTATTTCAATTTCAGTGTCTGTTTAACAATCCCACCATGCCATGCATCCTCAACATAGAAAGGGAAAGAACTTTTACTAACAGCAGAAAATCCTGTCATGATTGTCTATTAGTCATAGATGACAATGAATGAAAAAATTTGAGAGCCATTATTAAAAAAATACAAAAGTCCCCTCTTTTTAGGGATTTGATTGCCAAATAAATCTGGCAGCTTCTAAGTTTTTCCCAGTCCATACAACCAAATACTATTAAGCCCCAGCTCCCAAATCGCCACTCTACTCCATCCAAAGTTAGAGTTCTGAACTTTGTAACTGGTTATTTACAATTGTTGTTATTATTCAGATAAGGACATCCTGTTTTATGTTTAACAATCAATTAAAGGAACACAGGTATAATTGTAAATTGTGCTTCATTTATAAAAGCTGACTAACACAAACCTATCTAATCCAACTAGAGCAATCACTCTTGAGGCATCGTAGGATTCTCAAATACTCGTGCTAGTTAAATACATACACAAGATTTAGCTAAATTGCCAGTACAATTTTCTATAGCAAAATCTTTCCTTGTTTTTTTTTTAATGTTTTCCATTCAACCCTCATGTTTGTATAAAATATTCTCTGTGTACTCTCCTCTGCCTGCAAATAATCCCTCCCATTTACCCCAGTCTCTCCACCCCTTATATCTCAGCTTTTTCAATGACTTGGAGGTTCTAAACTTTGGCCACATCTTTGAATGTCCTACTACATAGGTAGAGAACAAAACATTCAATTCATATCTTGCAATCCACTTGGTCAAACAAGGAAAAACAAGTAAAGGTACAATTAGTGTGAGTTACATCATTACCTCGAGTCAGTCTTTAGAGGTGTGTCAAAGGAGAGTCAACAAAGTCCAAAGAAAGAATTGAACGCAATTGCAGTGAAGCTGCATGGGAATCAAAGACCAACAGCAAGTGTCGGTCATGTTAGCAGATCTGGAAGACCAAACCACACAGAGAAGCCATCCATACCGATATAAGGAAGAGAAGCATCCGTGGATGAAGTTGCTCACTATTTAAACATACCAACTCAGTTAAGATTGTGACTAACCAATCAACAAAAAAATTTAGAATTTATACCAGGAACTCGGCTTCCCAGTGTGAAAATAGTGATCCCATCCTCAAGAAATTGGCAATCTATGGAGGAAAGCAGGGCATAATCAATCAGTCAACATTTTTTAAATGCCTATTTTGTGCTGGGCACTGAGTTAAGGGCTTAAAAACATAACTAAAGATACATACAGAAAGTGCATGTTCATCTTCATTTAAATTTCTTTTCTATACTAAGGGCCTTAGCAGTTATATGAACCAAAAACTCAACAGATCAAAAATCCAGCCAAAAGGACTTTGCTACTTTCAACATCTGAGTTGGTCTGAATGTCAAAAGTTTTCATTGATTTAATTTGCAGGACCATTTTAAATGACTGGTGTAGTCCATTCTTACCCTCCGTTATACTTTGACAGTCATAGTCTCAGTTATGCAAAAGAACAGCTCAGATCTTCAGGAGAGACTCCTTAACTAGGAAGACCAGATCTAACTCACTCAGAGAATGTTTTCATGATGCCAAAAAAAACTTCAAAAGTGGAATAGGTTTGATGGCACTGGTAACAGCGAAGAAAATTGTCCACAAATGCAGGGGGAAAAATCATCATTTGAGAAAACAAGCCCTTTATTTGCTAAATAAAAATAGCCTGCCTATGAATTTCTCCAACAAGAGAACAGGGATAAAGGAGGCTGAGACTCAGTCGGTGTTCTCATTGATTCTCGCAGATGAGAGCAATCACTTGTGCAGTGATGGATGCATTCTAGAAATGAACATCTAACCGTTAGTGTCATCAAATAGATGTTTTGGATTCCTTAACAACAGTAAGATCTTGCAGGATGAAAACTTCCTGAGGTGAAGGAAAGCCACCTCAAAAAAAAAAAAGGAAATGTATCCTTAGCTGTAGGACCAAAAACACCCAAAAGAAAATAGTGGAGTTAACTTTAAGTGCTACTTCCAATAAGGAAGAAATAAAATGGATCAAGAGATATAGGTAGAGGCCTGAAGCTTATGTCATCCTCAGGAAATTCTGAAATGCAAATAATGCAGAAGTTGTCCAAAGTAATTAAGAACAAGCACAAGGCACATGGAGAAGAAACAAGGAAAAGAAGGACAATTAGCTCAGCACCCTAGTCTTAAAGATGGCGTAACTGGATATGATAACACAGGATTAAGGAGTCCTGTAAGCCAAAGCATTACGCCAATAGAGTATAGGACCTTTTTGTGTATAGATTGGTTAAGTTAAAACACAAAGTTCTATGTAAGAGGCTGTTATGAGATAATTCAATTTAATAAACATTTATTAAGCATCTACTGCTTATTTTGCAGAAACTAAACAAATTAAATTAAATCTAAAGGGATATAGTTAACTTGGAAAATCTTTACAATAAGTTTCTCCAGTATTCAAAATGTATAAGGAATTAATTAAAAAGCATAAGAGTAATGAGAATCATTCCACATCAAGTAAGTGGTTATTAAAGATATGGAGAGAGAATTCTTCAATGAAGACTTTAAAATTCCAATAAACATTTAAAAATTGCTCCAAGTTACTAATAATTAGAGAAATTAAAATGAAAACAGCCCTAAGGTTTTTGCCTGACACTACTCAGATTGGCAAAAGTAATCAAAAAAGGGATAAAATCATCATTAAACAAGGTCTACCAAAAAAAAAAAGTATTCTGATGTACTAAATGATGAAACTGTGAATTGTTACTTAGCTTGAAAAGTCACTAAACAATAAATCTTTGGACCCAGCGATAGCACCACTAGGTCTATATCCCAAAGGAATCAAAGGAAGATGGAAAATTATCCACATTTCAAAAATATTTAAACTGTCACTTTTTTTTAATAATAAAGAACTAGATACTAAAGGTGCACCTGCCCATCTACTGAGAATAGAAGAAATAAATTACAGTATATGAATGTAATGACACCACTTCCAGGTCATGTGATGAAAAAGACATAGTTCTAGAAATCCTCTCTAATATCTATGAACTCCCAGACTTCTCTAAAACAGAAATTATGCATCCAAGATAAAACAATATCAGCTCTCTTCATGGTCTAGGATAGTAGGAATACAAAAGACATACCCCACAAAAAAACAAACAAACTCATGAACTGATGCCCACTCTGAGCTAACTCATAAACTGCTCCTATCCTCTCACTTAAATAGGGACTTACAACAAACCTAATCCCACATTGTTCCCATCTCCCCTCTTTTTAGTGTCATGGAAATCAGACTCCAAATTGCAGAAGATTGCTGGAGTAAAAACAGTCAGTATCATAATGGTTGGATTCATAGTGGTTTTAAAAGATCTCTGTAGGAAAGCACAAGGAATAGAGAGAAAGGCGCAAAACATATAAAGAAGCTTGAAAGAAAATTTAGTACAACGCTATTCCTTACCTTTCTTTCAGAGCCTCAGAGATACAAACAAACAAACAAACAAAAAAAAACTAACCAGTGTGGCAACTCTTTAAATTTCCAAAGCTGGATCAGAGAAATGAGGAATGGTGGGAAGAAAACACAAAAGGACTGGAGGGTGGAGTTCTGTTGCATTCCATTAAACATGAGGGAAAGAGACCAGCACACAGATAGGGACCATTTTCTCCCTCCAAATATTACTTTGAACAAAGACCTAGATTGTTGAATGGTGAATGACTAACTTGGGAGAAGGCTGAGATTTAACCTTGAGAATGAACAATGAGGCAAACCTCCATCAGAAGGGAGTGAGTCAGAAAGTGAGCAATAGAGGAAATAAGGGAGGGGGGAATTGATGAAATTATCAAAGATATCAGGAAGAAGAAATTTCATACACTTTGAACAAAAGAAAATAGATATCAATAGGGAAAACATTAACAGCAGAAAGAAATATGATCTCCAAATTTAATGCATGATTTCCAGTACTGATGAATAACTATTATAAAACAAAGGGAAACAATTAAACATTTGATGAGACAGAGGACTCTGTGAACTTTAAGAACATTGAATCTCAACAGGCTATTTCTGAATTTTTTCTTTCTTATTTTTTCTTTCTTTTCTTTTTTCTTTTTTCTTTTTTAACTGAGGCAGTTGGGGTTAAGGGACTTATCAAGGATCACACAGCTAGGACATATTGAGTATCTGAACTCAAATTTGAAATCAGGTCCTCCTGACATCAGGGCTGGTGCTCTATCCACTGCGCCGTCTAGCTACCCCATGATTTTTTTTTTAAAGAAATATTCATGAGAGCAGAATTTTTGACATGCACAGCAAAAACAATGGACAAAACTGGAAGACAAATCTGTGATGGCAAAGATCAACAATGAAATAAAAGAAAGAATAATAGATTGGGAATTAAAATCCATAGAAGTGAGGGGCAATTTAGAAGAAGAAAAGTAAGATCAACAGATTTAAAAGAAAATATGCCTACAATGCAAGCAAAACATATTAATCTCAAAGGCATGGTGTATAGAGGGACAATCTAAGGATAATAGGTCTCCCAGAAGAACAAAACAATACAAAAAACCCGAACGCCGCCATAAAGAAAGAAACAATGCAAGCAAAACATATTAAGAACAAAACAATACAAAAAAACCTGACTGCCAATGCGAGAGAACTTAACAAAAGAACATATAAAATACTATAACAACTGGAAAAATTCACAGATCCTCTAGGAAAAATAAAGGGGGAGATGTAGGGGATGCAAACTCTAAGAAGCACAGTGGTTAAATTCAATTCAGAAACAAATTTTGTAAGTGAATAAAAGAAAGATCTTAAAATACAAACGGAAGGGATTCAAATACAACAAGACCATTGCTTTATTCACCAGAAAACACAGGATGGAATGGAATTTTATTGTGCTATAAGAAATGATGAAAAAGATGGTTCCAGAGAATCCTGGGGAAGTTGATGAATTAAAGCAAGGTGAAATAAGCAGAAACTAGAAAACAGTTTATACAAGGAAAACATTGTAAAAAAAAAAAAAAACTCTCAAACATTTTAAGGATTCTTAACAGATGCAATGACCAATCAGAATCTCTAAAGACAATAACAAAGCATGCTATCCACCTCTTCTCAAATAAGAAATGGAACTCTGAAGCAGAAAAAGACATTCATTTCAGACTAAGTCAGTGAAGGAATTTATTTTTCTTGGCTTTAAATCTATTTGTTTAAAAGGGTTTGTTTTCCTTTTTTTATTCAATAGGAAGGGGTTAAGTAGAATTGGGAAAGACAGCAAACACAGTTGTGACAGATTTGTCAAAAATAAAAGGGAAAGAAGAAGAAAGTCATTGAGGTATTTTTCAAATTCACAAAAGAACAGAAAGAAGGTCATAAAGTAACACAGAAAATTAGAACAGTTTTCAAAGTTTATTTCATAAGACAAAATCTTTAAATAATTAAAAGGAAAATCAAATTGTATGAAATCGAGATTTATAGTATCATGTACAATTCTTATTTTTTTTGTTTAATTTTTACCTGGAAAAGTTCATTTTATTTATTTTTTTGTTAATTTATCTATTAATCAAATTATTGTTTATTTTATTTGATACTTCTTTCTAATAAAAATAAAAAATACCTACATGTAAATAAGAGATCCTCAAGGATTTAATGTTTTACTGAAGAGGTTACATTCACACAGGTAAATATAAAATAACTGAAAGAGGGAAAGTAGACTAACAACTAGGATAAATCAGGAAAGGCTTCCCTCAGGATTGAGAAGATAACGTTAGAAAGGTAAATTGGCTCCAGATGTCAGAGGATTATGAATTTTGGAGGGGGGAGGGAATATATCCTGAGAGTAATAAGAAGAAAGCCAAAAAAAATTCTGAAAACTAGGGTCTTCTTTATGCATTCTTTTTAGTTTATCAGTTTGGAAATTATATAAGGGACAGATCGGAAGGGAGAAAAGGGGAAGGCAGAAGCTTTTGTTAGATGATATCATGAAATTCTAGGAAGGAAGTTGATGGAATAAAGAGAAGAACAGATATAAGTGCTCTTGCAGAGGGGTAACTCAGAGGAAACCAGCTATAAGGCAGAGAAAGAGAAGGCTGAAAGATATAATCAACCATTTTTAAAAAGAAAGCAAATGACCTCTAAGTTCTCTTTTAACATTTTAATCTATGGTCCTAAACTGTGGATATGGAAAAGAGTATGGAGAAATAAAAGAAGTCTGAAAACAAAATCTTTGAGAGGATTTAGACAATGGGAGAAGAAATTAGAAAAAGAATAAGTGTGAGAGTCAGTGATAGGACATAGTGTCATAAAATCCAGGAGGGGAAGGAATGTAAAAAAATGAAACAAAACAAAAACAAAAACAAACAGCAACCATTTCAATGCTACTGGGTGGTCAAGAAGAACGACAATCAAAAAAAAAAAAAAAAGGTCAGCGGATTTCTCATCTGGGATCTACTAGTGATCTATCACTGAATCTACTTCCAAGATGAAATCAATGGGATGGAGTAAATGAAAGGGCAGAAAAGTAGGTATATAAGAAACAATTCAGTCAGTATCCTTATAGCAGTTTGGCAACATAAAAGAAAGATAAGGAAGGTAGTGATGAAGGAGGAAAGGATTGGAGGACACAGAGAATATAAGTGTGTGTGTGTGTGTGTGTGTGTGTGTGTGTGTGTGTGTATCATTATATATGAATAAAGCCAGAACTGACATAATGAAGTGGGAAAATTGGGAGGAATGTTGGGATGAAGGTGGAAGTGACTTAAGTTACTCTGTAGATTGAGTCAACAACTCTCATCTCTCATTCAGTTGGGGGTATGGCATTTTACAAAGAATACTAACAAACTAGAGAACATCCAGAAAGAAAAATACAATCTAGTGAAAAGGTGTGAGTTCATAATATAAGAAGCCTGGCAGCTAGGCAGTGCAATGGTTAGAGCCCCAGGTTTGGAGTCAGAAAGACCTGAAGTTCAAATCCAGCCTCAGATTTTTACTAGTTCTGTGAGCCTGGGCAAGTCACTTAGTCTGTTTGCCTCAGTTTGTTCAGCACCAAAATGGGGATCAAGGACCAATCTCATAGTGTTGTTGTGAAGATCAACTGAAACAATCTTTATAAGTGCTTAGCACATGCACAACATATAATAGGTGTTATATAAATATGTATTTCCTTCCCCTTCTGCTAAAAAAAAAGGGATAAAATTAAAAAAAAAAGATAAAATTTAAAGCAGACTTGATAGTTTTCAAATATTGGAAGATAACCTCATGAAAAAAATGATAGTAATAATCTTTTATTGCTCTGAGTTGGAGTGTTCATGATCCTATTTGGTGTTTTCTTGGCAAAGATACTGGAGTAGTTTGCCGTTTCCTTCTCCAGTTTATACAGATGAGGAAACTGAGGCAAATAGGGTTAAGTGACCTATCCTGAGGCACACAACTAGTAAATGTCTGAGTGTAGCCATCAATCTGTCCAATAATAATTTAGCTAACATTTATATACTGTTTCCTCAAAAGGCCAGAAATGGTACTAGTTATGGTGATATGTGCCTATAATCCTTACTCCTGGGAGCCATGGAAGCTCCTGGTTTGAGCTTGGCAGTTTTCAGTTGAAGAAGATGAAGCTAGCCAGGAGTCTGTACCAGCTCTGACACTGATATCATGACCCCTGAGAAGCAAGAGCCCACCAGCCTGCCTCCAGAGGGTTGAACTCACTCAGGTGCAAAAAAAAAAAAAATGGTGCAAGTTAAAATTCTATGTGAAACAACATTAGGACTGGGGCTGTGGATGGCTGTTGTATTTCCATCCTGGCTGAGAGGGAAACTCAGTCTCGAGGAAAATAATAATAATAATAATAATAATAATAATAATAATAATAATAATAAAGAGTGGAAGAGGTATATATGAGGAGGAAGAATAAAAAAATGTGGTCAAAGAAAACAATTCAGAAAAATAAATTGAGTGAATAAATGTGGTCACTGAACTGAGTGGAGTTCATCAGAACCAACAAAAAGTCAAGGAACATGAAGATCTGAGGAGCAAAAAGGCATTTTTTTGATAAGAACTTGCCCCTAATGAGGCCCCTGCTAAAGTATGATGATATTGGGTCTATTTGCTATTTTATCTCGAAGAAAGCCAAGAGATTCCTTAAGACCTATCAAAAAAAGAACACGATAGTTTTAAAGATTACATGCTCCTTGGATCACAGATTTAGAGTGGGAATGAACCTTGGACATCACCGAATAAAGGATTTCCATTTTAGAGATGAGAAAACTAAGGCTCATCTGGATAGTAAATAGGAGAAGCAGGATTTGAATCCAGATCCTTTGACTTCACTATATCATACTGTTTCAAAATCAATTTAATTTTTCCACTCATTTTTAGTAAGAGAGAAACATAAACATGAATAAACAAGGAAGCAAGCCAGAGTGTAATATCCTCCAGTTCCAATTCTGCTAAAATGTATATAACAGAACTGTGGCTATATACACATCCTGGATTCTAAGATGAACACAAAGATACTCTTGACTTCTTTTGAAGAAGAGTCGTTTACCATGGAAGGCTCAAGAACCAATAAAAAGTAATTTAACAATATCTCTGCTGTGTCACTGATCATCTAAAAGGCCTCAAGGCTGCTACATTCCCACTACAGTACACTAGGTTTGCCACCCGGCCGGTTTTCAATTGACACTGCTGTGTATTTTTTTTTTTTTTAATTAGAATTGTTAGTGTTTAAATAAATAAATAAATAAATCCAACTCCACTCCAGCACTGTTCTCTGCATTTGCAAAGATCACCAGGGAAGGATGGACTCCCTGCCTCCAGAGAGAGATGAACTAATTGTTAGCTCATAGGAGAGGGGGAGACTTTTAAAGATGAAACAAAATATTAAATATGAGAGCAGACCCGAAATTTGAACAGATAAAGGAAGTATGGATGTCCATTATTAGACTGTCATCATTTTTGTTACTGAAGAACAAATCCCTTAGAATATAGCTGCCCTAGCCCTGTTTGTAGTGGCTAGAAACTGGAAAATGAATGGATGCCCATCAATTGGAGAATGGCTGGGTAAATTGTGGTATATGAACGTTATGGAATATTATTGCTCTGTAAGGAATGACCAGCAGGATGAATACAGAGAGGCTTGGAGAGACCTACATGGACTGATGCTAAGTGAGATGAGCAGAACCAGGAGATCATTATACACTTCGACAACGATATTGTATGAGGATGTATTCTGATGGAAGTGGATTTCTCTGACAAAGAGACTTAACTGAGTTTCATTGGAGAAATGATGGACAGAAACAGCTACACCCAAAGAAGGAATACTGGGAAATGAATGTGAACTATTTGCAATTTTGATTTTCTTCCCGAGTTATTTTTACCTTCTGAATCCAATTCTCCCTGTGCAACAAGAGAACTGTCTGGTTCTGCAAATATGTATTGTATCTAGGATATACTGCAACATGTTTAGCATATATAGGACTGCTTGCCATCCTGGGGGGGGGAGGAGGGAGGGAGGGAAAAAACGAAACATAAGTGATTGCAAGGGATAATGTCGTGTAGAAATTATCCTGGCATGGATTCTGTCAATGCGAAGTTATTATTAAATAAAATAAAATTTATTATAAAAAAAAAAAAAAAAAAAAAAAAAAAAAGAATATAGCTGCCCTTTTATACTGAAAAGGAAATAATGGATCTTATTGGGGGAAAAAAGTTTTGGTGTTTAAGTAAAATTTTTCATTTTGATTTTGTACAATCAAAGAACAGAACACCAGAAGTAAACAGAATCATAGAGATTATCTGTCCAACTCCTTAGTATGACAGATGATGAAATTAAGACATACGGAGACTAATTTACTTGTCCAAGGTGATCTAATTAGTTATTAGTTTTAAAAACAGATAGAAACGAGAAAGGCTGATTTGTAATAAAGTTAACCATTTCCAAACTTCTTTGAAAATCACAGAAATTCTTTAAAAGGATTCTGCGTTAGATTTGTAGTTTAAAGAGTGCTCTAGTGATGGGTTATGTCTGTGATTGAAATATTAGTCTAAGCTAGGTCTTGTGATGACCACGTAGCCTGTATCTGGCCAAAGAGAAGCCAAATTCAAGACTTCAGCAGCTTGGGTTCACAAACTGATTAAAATTCTCTTGAGTGTATACAAGCTGATATTTATGGTTAGCAACTTATAACTTGAGATAACTTTTATGTAGTAAAAACGCAACTATACCCAATCTCTGAGAGAACCGTCACTTGAAAGAGCCAAATAGTTCTTTCAAAAATGACCAACTGCCATTCCCAAGTTCTAATCTAGTTTAAGAGAGGCGTGCTTCCTTACTTAATCTCATTCAGACACATGGGTTTTTCTCTGTCATCACCCATCCCAAGAAGGGACAGCTGTTGGGTATTTAAGCCAACAAATTATATACACAGTGTATACATGTATACATGCCCTGGCTTCTTTGGTACCAATCTGTTAACTTCATTGATGATGGGGAACTCTTAGGGAGCATGTTCTTTTCACTGATACATAATAGCACTTTGTTTGGGACTTCTTAGCCTTAAAAATCTGCACTGAAAGGTGAAGGGATTGGCTCAAGTCATGGGGAGCTAGGACAAGCTAGAAAGCAGACTCATTATCTCCCTGACTTTAGAGTTGGCCTTCTAGCCATTATACTATATTGCTTACCTTTTTTATGCTATAGTTAGGCATATTTCCAATGTTTATATGCATTATATATCTAATTTCCCATCAGAATAGTTTAATATAAATAGTACAATGCACAAAATAAGTGTGTATTAAGTATTCTTCTTTCCCTTCTTTTCTTCTCTCCCTTTTCCCTCTTCCTTCTTTATTTCCTCCTTCCTTCCTTCTTTCCTTCCTTCCTTTCTTCCTTCCTTCCTTCTTTCCTTTCTTTCTTCTCTTTCCTTCCCTCCTTCCTTCCTTCTTTCCTTCCTTCCTTCCTTCCTTCCTTCCTTCCTTCCTTCCTTCCTTCCTTCTTTCCTTCCTTCCTTCCTTCCTTCCTTCCTTCTTTCCTTCCTCCCTCCTCCCCACCCCCCCCTTTTTTTTTTGCTGAGGCAGTTGGAGTTAAATGACTTGCCCAGGGTCACACAGCTAGGAAATGTGAAGTGTCTGAAGCCAGATTTGAACTCATGTCCCTTCCTCCCTTTATAAAAACAAGATATTCCTGTTGAATAATTTCCCCAGAGTACTCCTGGGTACACTCAGTGGTTTCTTTACCCTGAGATGACATATAAGCTGAATAGAAAGAAACAGGAAAGGGGCAAGACTCAATGTTTCATTTTAAAGTGTTTTCCTGTAAAATGAATGACTAACCATATATGCGCACACATATACGCACACACATGCACATACATGCATATGTACCCAGAGACACAGAAGCACTAAAACTATCTTTGAGCGAAACTCCTTCAAAATAATTTGAGAATATGCAAGATGAGTTAACCTACAACCTGGAAAGCGGTTAAAATGAATCTATCTGTTAAAAGAAGCCATTTGGGGGCACACCCAGGTCGTGTCTTGAGCAGGTTTTATACTCCAATGAAAAATGGAGGTGCTCGTGATTTGTAGGCTTAAATTAATGCTAAATACTTCAAAGAACAGGGCAAACAAGTCAGCAGCAAAATTTTTATGGGTTCACTTCCTTCAAGGGAACTTAAAGAGCCAGGATTTTATTGCTGTGAATTCTGGTCACCCTTCGTACCCCTCAGCATCTGTTTGAAATATGTAGTAGACAATTGCTTTTTTGGCTCTAACTCAGGTGGTTGAAATAAAGGACAAACAGACTACTGTATATAAGCTTTCCTCCAGCAATGAACATTTTTATTAACTCTCTTGCATGGCAAATCCTGCTGCTGCTGTGCTTCCAATCCCCATAGAATCATCAAGGAATTTGGCTATTTATTAATTCTGGTGGTCAAGCACTAGGGCGGATATGTTGAGACTTGTCTGTAATATGGAACCTCACATTTCAAAAGGCTACAGAAATGTAAAAAAAAAAAAGAGTTCTGTTTAGTTCATCATTCATACGTGTAAAATTCCAAGTGAAATACTAAATACAAGCTTTGTGCATAAATATGTCAGTTCTGTCACAGGGTCTCAGCCAAGGAAAACAAGTCCCACGGTATGGGGGTGCAGAATTATCACTGAAGTCATGAACTTGCCCACTTGTACTCAGCTTTTCAAATTTTCTCCCATAACAATGGAAATGTTAAAAAAAAAAAAAAAAGACCCGGAGATGATGCTGAGAAAACACTCTCTCATCTTCTGTATGATGATGGACAACAATGATAAGAAACCAGCCAAATACAAACCTTTGTCTATAAAACTTTGTGGTTATAAAAGTAGAATAGATTCCAAATCCAAAATGCTTTTTTTGGGTGATTTTTAAATAGGAAAGTTAATGTTAAATTAGCAATGATAGCAAATCTCGAAGAAGTCTCATTTGGCATTTGGATTTGCAATAAAATTTAGACACTTTCTAAAAAACAGAAAACTCTAAAGTTACAGCCAAGAGTTCATGAAGGGCTCAACAAACTAAATTTATAAATACACTCATTAAGAATTAGGCTACATAGATGAAAAAACATTTAATACTACTTGATAGAAATGAAAATGTTTGGGATAGTCTAACATGAAATGGGTATATTTCTGCATAACAGACTGTATAACAGATTTTTTCAAAATAAAACAACTATATTCTAGACCTATTTAGTATTTTCTTCTGAGTGAATCTATTTTTAAAATTGTTTGCTTTTCTAAGTGAATTTTTTAGGAAATAAAGTTTACTTTCATTGTACAGTCAACTCCATGGCTTCCTTCGTTTCCCATTAGACTTCCAAAGTCCCAATGTACTTGTAAGCTAATCTTATTTAGGATGTGAAGTCAGGCCAAAAGCCAAAATAAAACTAAAGGAAAAAAAAACACAGAAACCAAACTTCATGATTATCATTGTGTCACATATATACAATCCATCCTCCTTCTCAAAAGCCAATAGGTACAATTTTGTTCGAGCTGTTTCAAAATGCAGATTCTTCAAAGAAATTTTCAGACATTTTAATGGAAAGTTAACTCCCATGGATTTTGGCAAAAATACTGGAAACAAGAAGTGAAACAAAAATACCCAATAAAACACTTTTACTTTCCTGAAAGGGTTGGAAGAGAAATAAAACACACCCTTGAAAAGAAAATGATTTTGTAAAATGTTATTAGGAAAAAAACTTTCACCAAATTGAAATGGTTAGACAGTCTTTCATAAAAATTAAATCCCTCTTACCAAAATTATTTTCTAAAATCATTATCCCCTTAATGGATTTTATCATACAAAGAATATTATAACTGTTCATAAAAAAGTTAAATTCAACCAGTTCTGGTCTCCAAAAGGTATTTTTATCAACTCAAACAATGTTACCTGGAACAAACCAGATATTTTTTTGAAGCAGCACTTTTTCTTTTTCTTTTTTTTCACATGGGAAATGGTTGTCGCCATTTGCAAAATGTTTCATGAAAATATTTCATTTAATTGGTCTATTCTGGGATTGCTAAAGGAAGCTTTTTGGGCAGAAGCCTGATGAGTCTCAACATGACTGGTTCTCACCCTAGCTTTAATGTCCTTTGAGGACATTTGAGGAGGAGAATAATTGTAAGAGATGCATGAGAACAATTTTCATCTTGACCATAACAACATAAAGAAAAATATCATTGAATGAATGATACTGAAATTCTTATCAAAGCAATCATCCATCTTGACGTCACAGGACTGATGGCAAAGCAGTCTTTTCTTTGGACACAAAAGTAGCATCCTGAGGGAATGGGGATGAAGCATATATTATCAGATACAGACTGTATGCTGGTTTCTTTATTTGTTACATGTGAGGAAGAAGTCTTTGGGGGCAATAAGAAACAAGATTTATTGGGAAGGGAAGATGGTCTTCAAAAATTCAATGAAATATTTTTTGTTTAAAAGCATAAAAGGAGATGCTAATAATAAGCATTATAGATTCATTCATTTAAAAATATTTAGAGTGCCTACTATGTTGAAAACATCTTTGCTGGGTCCGAAAGAACTCCTAAAGAACTCGTTTTCTCACAAATAAGCAAAAACATAGACCATGGGAAACTACACATCATAAAGATAATACAAAGCATAAGGTGATAAGGTCAGTAAGAATAGTAAGCAATCTTAGAAAGCAGTAATATTGTGGGACCTCCCATGTGAGTTTTTCTCTGAGGTTAACAGTTCTGCTCTTTTAACAATCCAATCCCCACAGAATCACCAAGGACTCAGGCTATGTATTAATTCTGGTGGTCAAGCACTAGAGTGGATATGTTGAGGGTTGTTTTTAATATGGAACCTTGCATTTCAAAAGGCTATATCAAAAGTAAAAAAAGAAGAAAAAAGAGTCCTATTTAGTTGATCATTCATATGTGTAAAATTCTAAGTTAAATACTAAATATGAGCTTTGTGTATAAATATGTCAGTTCTGCCACAGAGTCCTAGCCAAAGAAAACAAGTGTGGTATGGGGATGAGAATTATCACTAAAGCCATAAACTCGACCACTTGTACGTGGTACATGTTGGGCCCGGAATCAGGAAGAATTCAAATCTGGCCTTGGACAGTTATTAGCTGTGTGACCCTGTACAAGTCATTTATTCTGGGTCTGTCTTGTTCCTTGATTGTAAATTGGCATAATAACAGCAATATCTGCCAGTATTGTTATGAGGCTCAAATAGAAAAATATTTCTAAAGCACTTAGCACAGGACCTGGTAAATAATAGGCACTTCATAAATTTTCCTTTACTCTTCTTTCTCTCTTCTCCTCTCCTCTTCTCTTCTCTCCTCTCCATCCTTCTGTCTTCTAGCCTCTCCTCTTCCTCTCTCCTTTCCCCTTTTCCTCCCTTTCTTCTTTCCTCTTTAAACAAGCTGCTTATTTATTTTTATTCTATCTCTTTTTAACAAAAGCTTATATTAATAGTATAAAATATTAGTCATCGGTTTCCTTTTGGGCTTTCAATTATTGATCTATTACCCTCAATTTGACGAATCAGCTCCAGATCTCCTTTTCTAAACCAAAGTAAAACATTGCCTTTTTATGATAAATGTTACGAACTTATAATATGACAGTTGCAAAATAAACTTCTCCTTTATAACCAGAAGGCATTATAAATACTCAGAAATTAATATGATTCTCAATGCTATTCATCCAGGAAACCACACACAGTGAGAATTTTCTCTTTTTTTCCCCCACTAAGTTACTATCATTCTGAAATGTGTATATTCCCATCATGCTTTGGTGTTTTTCAGCCCCATGATGCCCTCACTTTTGATTGTGTAGATGATGGTGAAGTGCACAGGGTATTTACTGATCCAGTTATCTTGTTCTGTGACAGGCAGAATCAATCAATCAAGGGGCCAGCTTTACGCTTACATATTCCAGGCACATCTCTGCACTTCAGGATACGAGATCACAGTGTTATCCAGCCAAATTTGATCAACAAATGCAGTTCCCCTGTGCCACAGCAATCTCAGATGAAGATGTTATTATGTGGAACTGAGCAAAGTGATAAAGACAGTACAGAAAGGAAGGATCAGTCCAGCTGGACCTTTCTGACAGTCTTTATATACTGAGGATGTGATGTCCCCTTCTTCGAGGATTATAAAAGTTACCTTGATTTGAGAAAAGGGATGATGAACATGCACAGGTGACCACTGAATACTGCACTGCCTTCTGGTCTAAAATCCTCATGGAAGAAAAATTGTACTTTAGGATATATTTCTGGGAAAATCCTTTAATAAAAGGACCCATTTTTCAAGGGATAATACTGCACATAGGTGCAAATATAATGCAGTTCTTCCAAAATTTCTTTTTTAGATGTCAATTGATGTCTGAAGGACATATATATATATACATTTTTTACAGTTGATCAGACTTACAAATTGTTTTTATTAATATCACACTTATAACATGATACGTAAGATGATGTCAATGTTTTAAGTGGGTCTCAAGGAATGTCTTAGAAAAGCTCTTACTGTGCTGATACCTTTCCCACTTCACCACTGCCCTAGAGTTATTTTACATTATTTAATCCAAAATACCATCTTTTTTGATTCTACCTTTCTTTTGAATTTTAAATCTTTAATGGGAGCCTTTGGCAGTCCATGAGTACAATTATTAGATATCTGCAGAGAGAAATTGAAAAATTAATCATACTTTCCATTTTATATTTTTGTACTACACCAAAAATTACTTACTCTGAAAGCCAGCTCCTATATTCTTTCAATATACTCCCCCAACATTGAAAATCCTGAGCATGATTTAGGATATGCTATATCTAAACTGAAGCAGCTAAAAGCCTCAAGTTATCCTCTGGGCATTGTGTTCTGGTTTTAAGGGAGAAATTTATTTCGAATCATTTTTTAATTAAAATGCTGCACTTATTGGCAGAACTTATGTTATGCACTAAATAAAAAGCAGAGGAAAATACCATAAGCTAATCCTGCCAATGATGTTAAAAATTGTTTATTATCCTTTTATGGATTTTCCTACTTAAATTACAACATTTCACAACTGTATGCAAAATGTGTAATGCTATCCCCATGCACTTTATTATAGAAATTGATATACACTTTAATCTGACCTTCGCCTAAAGAGCTCCTTAACCCACGCCGTGGAGGAGGAGGAGGAGAAGGAATCCAAAGTCACCCATCACTATGAGAGCAGTATCAGAACTGCTAAATCTATTAACTTTGTTTTCTTTTCACTATTATTAAACTGGGATGAAAATTGCAACTGGAACACTGGCATTTGGGTTCCCTTGTCATCATGTAATAAGTATGAGAAATATATGTGGAATCGCCAAATGGCCAACAGACAAAACACCCACTCCAAATGACGTCCTGTTTTCCATACCACTCAGACAAAATCAAAACAACAGAGCTGCTGCAAACAAAAACAAAATAACATTTCCCATCAGCATTCCAGACGGGGAAAATTTACAGGAAAAGAAGCTGGGAAAGGAACCAGAGTGAACTAAGAGTGCATACCTCTGCTCGTGGCAGAGTTCTTTCTTTAGACAAATAGCACTTACTCACTTTAACACTCAAGGGTTGAACAACTGATAAAACATTTGCCATTGTTGGAAACTTTTCCCCCCTAAAGTCAAACATTTGCACTGTTTAAAAAGATGCAGTTCTGGGCTAGTCTCAGATCATAATGCACCCCGAAGAGGCAAAGGCAGGGAGAGTGGGAGATGGAAGTGAAAGAAGCAGATCTGTCATTTGGAATAATGAATTTTCACCTAATTGGAGACAGAAAGAACTTCCCTTGTCCTCCTCCATCCCCCTCCCTACCATCCTATTTGCTGGGAATTCTGCAGGATAGGGAAGAAAGAAAGTAACTTTGGCAAGTGAGGGGATGATCCCATTTTGATGGCAGAATCATACAACTTCATTAATGTGTCTGCTCTTTGAAAGTTCCATATCTGTGTTCTACTGTGATTAGTGATCCTAAATCACGACAGTGCAGCAAGTAGCATCAGCAGCTGCGTTGGACTCTTTCGGCCACTTGGTTTCCAGGGGCTCCACCATCCCAGAGAAATCTTGCCAGCTGCCTTCTCCCTCACACAAGTCCTGTGTTTTGCCTGGCAGTAAATGGACGCCTGTGCCCCAGCATCATCTAAACAACTCTGTTAACATTTGCCCCCAAGCGTCTCTCTCTTTGTCCAGTCCCTGTCTTCTAACAGATGTCATCCAAGTCTAATCAAGCATAAAATGGTCATAAATATTTCTTTCTGGTAGATTTCACATTCGCATTTCATGCAGGGCCATGATATTTTTTCTGCTACCTCCAGGGAGTGCCTAATGCAAAAACCAGTTACTTACGTTCAAGGCTTATGTTCCTTTAGTAAAATGCAGCACATGCTCTCAGTTCAAAGACATAAAAAGGCGGAAGACTTTATCTTCTGTCTTTTGTTTAACTCTACCTTTTTTTCTGCTTTTGAAAAAAAAATGCACCGTGGTTTACTTAGGCAAGACAAACATCCCTTTGTCAGTGTGAAAACACACACACAAAACTACAAAGCGACACCTCCCTCAAACATTACAGTAACAACTTCAGGCTGTCATCATAAGAGTTCTTAATTACTGACAAAAAAGAGATTTTTGGTCCTGATACCTAAATGAAGTGAAAAGCTATTGAAAGACTCCATGATAAGAAAGAGAAACACTTTTCTATTTTGGTTAATTTTATGCACAATTTTACAACCTGCTTCATCATTTTTTGTTAAAACAATGGGATGAATCCAGTATACAAATGTGAGATTCATGCCAATTTAACAGTTGAAAAAGGAAAAGATAATCATGAGATAGAACCCATTTCTAGTACTTAAACTTCTATAATCCAGGGGAAGCTGCTCTAGATAATTAATTCTTCCTACTTAATGAGAGAAGTATCAGTAATCAGCAGAATCATATTTATCTTTGGCAAACTTGGTAAATACTCAGTCTTCCTCTAAAATAAAACTATCCTAATATTACTTTGTAAACCATATGTCTCTGTTTCTTCTTTCCTGTTACGTTTGTCAAAACAGAAATCTTATACAGCTATTTAAAGTGTACCACGAGGCACTTAACACACTATACATCACAACAGTGGAACTGGGTTTTTTTTCCTCCTTTCTCTATTGAGCCTAATATTTGATTACTGTTAGTCAAATCAAGCTTTCAGGCAAATAATCTCCATTTTTAAAGTTAATGAGATATGGTCATGTCGACAACAGCTTGCAGAAACTTTTAATTTTAATTCCTGCAGGCTGTGCTGGCCTCTTTCACAGCAACTACTGTATGAATGAGTCAAATTTGCCAAAATGGCTTATGTAGACAAGTGCACACTTTAAAGAGGCACTAATTAAAAATACCCACTGGTATCGTAATTTAAATACCATGGAAATAAACTGTGAAAGAAGCTCAGCTCCAGTCTTACGGCTTTCCTCGGAGCACATTTACTTTGACTGTAGGATGTTTTATGGTTCATGTATTCTTAGCTAAAAATGACTTTTCATCTTTGAGGAGTTCAGGATTTTGGTATAATTACACGATTTGTGTTAATATTTGTTTCACATAAGCTATTAAGCAGGCCCCCCAGAATAAGTGCTAATTGAGAAAAACATATTGCTGAAGTAAACAACAAATTGATATTGCTGATTTAAAGCACCATTTACAACTTCCTCCCCATTACTACTAGTATTACTCTTCCCTTCCTTTTCCTCTTCCTCCTCTTCTCTTCTTCTTTCTTTCTTTCTTTCTTTCTTTCTTTCTTTCTTTCTTTCTTTCTTTCTTTCTTTCTTCTTCTTCTTCTTCTTCTTCTTCTTCTTCTTCTTCTTCTTCTTCTTCTTCTTCTTCTTCTTCTTCTTCTCCTTCTCCTCCTCCTCTCCTCCTCCTCCTCCTCCTCCTCCTCCTCCTCCTCTTCCTCCTCCTCCTCCTCCTCCTTCTGCTTTTTTCTTTTCCTTCTCTTCCTCCTCCTTCCCCTTCTCCTTCCATCTTCTTTTTCTCCTTCTCCCTTTCTCTCTCTTTGTCTCTCTCTGCCTCTCTCTGTCTCTCCTGCCATTTCCTCCCTCCCCCATCAGGTTTCTAGCTGTATCAAATATCATTAAATACAGTTTGCAAAAAACACTCCATGAATGTTGTTACCCTTTATTTCCCATACCTATACATACAAATATAAGCAAATGTTTATGTACATATATGCACATATGCATATTTGTATTTACATGCAAATATATACACATATATATACATAACTCCCAAATCCTTACTGTTTTGGAATAAGAAGAGCATAATTATTACCAAAAAAAAAAAAAGTTGATGTTGCTGAGAGGGTTAAATCTATTTGAGGGGTTAAATATGCAATTACCTTTGACTAAAACCAGAGAGACATATAGATAAATAGAAAAAATGAGGTCCCCAGGTTCCCTTCGTAAGCCTTCATCATGTTACTACCAGACAGAAAACTCTTTAAGTACCATTTTCAGATGTTAAATCATTGTTCGTGCAGCACATATTCTCACTATTCCTGGGGGAACAATATCTGAAGACAGCGTGCTAACAAATGCAATCCAGTAAACAGGCATTTTTCCTCTTGTTGTGAGTACCTTTCTATTCCAGCTCCCAGCTCTGTCATCCATGCCTTCTCTCGGCTTTGAAGCTAAAGTACTGAATGAGCGTTGTCATCTATTATCCAGAGTGTGCATGTAGATTATAAATAAGAAATAAAAGTGACTCTCAGTACACTGCTTTTGCATTAGCAACTTGCCTTCTCTCTTACCTCCTCTGTCCTTCATACTTTGCAACCAACATCGTATTAGAAATCTGACTTTAAATGTTTCCTACAGTGTGAGGCACATATTTTACCGTGTGTGTCTACAGAGGAGACAAAAGTTTCGTGGAAACAAATAAGCCTTAGGGTTTGAACAGGTCCATAAATTTTGCTTTCTGCCAGTCGTTTAACCCTTATCTTAGAGATGTCCTTCAGACTCATTATATGATAATTGGATCCATTCTTCATTTGCATCCTTCTGTTGACAAACAGAGTCTATGAATATTAATTATTCTGAAGTTTATTTGGAGAAAAGGCACTTTCTAATACTTATCAATTATTTATTGAAAATCTCCCCCACCTAATAATCTCATTAACATTATTATACTAAGGCCAACAGCAAATATTCTTCCCATGAGTAACTGTGCCTCCCTGTCACCCACCCCACCAGATCTCCATGTGAACCTTCTACTTAATCATGGGCAGCCTTGCTTTTGTTTTTATGAAATCCCAATTTATTCTTGTGTTTGCTTTAGAAGAGAAAATTCACACGCAGTGTTTTTTAAAACATGAAGTTGCTGATGTGGTACACTATGGGAAAACAAAGTTAAAAAAAAAAAGAAGAAGAAGCAAGGTACTACTCTACGAAATTTATGCATAGCCCCTTAACTCCCTGTCGGTTATTATTTTATTCAGTGTTACAAGAAATCAAATCAATAAATAGAAACACCAAAGGCCCAAGTCCGGCATTCCTGGAGTATACATGCCTTAAGTTCATTCCAACAGAAATCACGCAAAAGGAAATGTTCTCTCCCAGGAAAAAAGAGTTCCTCTCACCCTGTGTTCAGGTGAAGCCATGGATCTGACTGGTGTACTTCTGTGCTAATCCCTGTCCTTTCAAGCATTTTTATTTTGGCTTCATGGATTAAAAACAACAAAAACATAGGATGGCTCCTACTTGGAGGCACTGATGTGCTAAGGCTCTATACTTGGTTATTTAAACAGAAAGGATGTCCCTCCTGCAAAACTTACTCAGTCCCCACTTATTGCAGATGCACCCTGATGTCCACTTACTTCCACAGGGACTGAAGCAAGTAGTTATGGAATAACAGATTTAAAAAGATCAGAGTTCATGTAATTCGTCTTCCTCATCAAGAAAAAAAAAAAGAAGAAGAAGATATTCATCCAACTATCTAGTTAAATGATGGCCACGTCCAAATTTGAATCCAAATCTCTTGGTCCCAACTTCAGTATTTCTGGCAAGAGAAGAGTAACCAAAAGATCAAATGTTCAGTACTATAAGATTTAAAGACAGAAAGCAGCTTCAATATGATCTGGCTCATAATTCTCATGAGATAGATGAGGAAACAGAGACCCAAAGAGATCATACCAATTGTAAAGATCTGAGTCCTGATAAAGTTCTCTTACTGAAAATCCACTTTCTTTCCTACTATATCATATGTTCAGAATGTTTTCCTGAGATGTGTCCTAAATGACTTTTTTCTATGTAATGGTTCAGGGACCAAATTTTTTTTGATGTTAATATTAGTTAGCCTTTAGGTTAAAATTAACCTAATAAGGAGATTTAATATAAAAAGAAAATACTGGAGAAAGAAGAGAAACAAGGTGATAAGATCAGAAGTTATTTCAATAATCCACACAAGATGTAATAAGGACCTGAATTAGACTGGTGACAGAAGGCCTGGAAAGCAGGACAAGGGAACATCAACAAGACTTGGGAATTAGACAACAGACTTAAAATAAGGAGAAGAGAAAATAAAAGATAACTTCAATATTTCAACTCGAGGTTAGAAGGAAAATTGTGGTTAACAAATATAAGGAATGAGGGAGCAAGTTTTGGGGAAGAGATAAATAACTCTGGCTTGGGACATAGTCCATTTTGAGCAATCACAGAAGTTGCTACAACCATGTGTTTAATTACAGAAATATTGGAATTACAGATAGAAATTTGAGAGTCACCTGCATAGAGGTGGTAGTTGGAGAAATGAGAATAAATTAAGTGGCCAAGAGAAAGAACATAGAGAAAAGAAAAAGGGCAGAGATCCTTGGGGAAATGCCTGTACTTGGGAAGGGAGGTATGAAATGAAAAACAATACAGGGAACAAGAGCTAAAGAAATAAATTTGGAAGAAGAGTTCCAACAAAGTAAAAATCAAGTGACTCAAGTTGTATAGTACTAAGAAAAGGAGACAGGAAGCTGTTGCTGATCTCTGAGGAGGCAATTTCAATCTAGTAATGAGGGCAGAATACAGATTGGTCAGGATTGAAGGATGACTAAATATGCCATCATAGGAACTAAGTATGGAGGCGTAGGTATTAAGTGTTCCTTACTACAGTTGGCAACAAAAGAGGAGATAATTGTAAACATGGTGGCTTCAATTCCTGAGCATGATATTTTTAAATACTGACTACAGTTATCAAAACTACCTCAAGAAGCAGATAATGACAGCCTTTTCTCATGGCAGCCAAGCGTGCCATGCCTAGAACTATCCCTTCAACCATATTTCACTTCTTAGCTATCAAAATTCTTTCCTTCTAAGTTTTATGGATATCTTTCCATAAAATGTAAGTTCTCCAAGGGTATGGAATATTCCTTTTCCTTTTTTTTTCTTTCTCCTTTTTTTTTTTTTTTTTTTTTTTTTTGCTTTTTATCTCCACTGTTTAGCACAATACCTGGTACACCAACAATATTTGCTCATTTATTACTCCAGGAATCTCCTCAGTAGACTACAAACTCCCTGAGAATATGGATTACTTCATTTTTGCCTTGAATGCATAAAAGGAGTATAAGTAATGTTGTTTGAGTGACTGATAAGTAGCTCATCAACTAGATTATAAAGTGCCTGAGCACGGGGACTTTTTTGGATTTCATCTTTCCAATCCATAGAATCTAGAATAGTATTGTCCATATGTTGAGATCCTTCTAAGTGGAAGAAATAACTGTAAGTTGGCACTGGGGTTACAAAACAGAAACAAAAGGGACCTCATACTCAAGAAACTAATACTGTATATCCATTTAATGAATCCTTGATGACCCAAATTAAAGCAGATGAAAGAGAGAGACAGTCATATATGATCGAGAAGGAAGTAAGAGTCAACTGCAAAGGGAGTGATGATGGGGACTGTGGCCGGTACCAGTAACCCAGTCCACTGTGTCTAGGAAAGAATTAGATGGCTAACTTTCACTAAGTCTGACAGCTGAGGATGTGGAGATGACAGCATGAAGCCTATTCTCAAGGGACTGCTGCAGGATTCTGGGAAGTGTCTCTATCTTTCTCAATAGCACTGAAAAAAAAATGTGGTATTTGAGATATCAGGATAACCACAATGAATGATGCTGCAAGAATAGGAATTGGGAAATAAACCATGGGATGGGAGAAGGGGGTGGGGCATGGATGAAACAAAAGTGTGTGGGGTGGGGAAGATAACATGACTAAGGGAAAGCCAATCTATCTTTAGGGAGTTTGACTCTGCTAGTAGACTTGAAGCATTCCTCAGAGGTGGCCAATTTAGGATTTATGATTCAAGAGTCATGCAAAGGGTCATAGCCAGGGTTTCAGAGAAGAAACAGTAATACATTTTTTTTTTATCACCTTCCACCCCTGTGACGGATCCCATGGGGATTTCATTTTTCTCACAGTTTGACACTATATATTCTGATCTGAGTAAGAACTTCATCCCCTGCTAGATGGGAAGAGATAATCACACTATTTCCTTTGCCCACAATCAGCCCTTTTCCTGATGATTTGGGCAATACCAAATCCTACTGAATAAAATCAAAAATAATTCTCATCCCCTTAAAATTGATTATTAAAATAAAAAGACTCTTAAGGAAATCATAATATAATTGTAGGATAAGGAAGAATGACAGAAGTAGTATGGCAGAGACAAAAGAGAATTGATTTGAGAGAATGGATTCAAATCTTACTTGCTACCTCTACCTATGTGTAGCCCACTTCTGGAAGCCCAAGGTTCTTAGAATCACAAAATCCAGTACTGAAAGGGACCCCATTCCAAGCCAACCTAGGAAAAAATCCCCACTGTAATATGCCTGATGAATGTTTACACAACATTGTTTTATGACCTCCAAAGAAAGTAATCCTACTACCCACTAAGGCCGCCCACCTCACTTTGGAGCAGTTATCATCTTTTGAAAGTTTGTTGATAGAAAAACTAAATGAACTTCTTTGTCATTTTTATCCCTTGTTCCTGGTTCTGTATAAAGCCAAAAAGAACAAATCAAATCCTTCTTCCACAAAGCAACTCTTTAGATATTGAAATAAATACAAGGTACCCTAAGCACCTAAGACAATCAGCCAATTGATAATCAATTCTTGAGTGTCTTCATGTGGCAGGTACTGGGATACAAAGAAAAATAAAGATAGTTCCTGCCCTTGAGGAGCTCATAAACTAATGGTGCTCATAATCAAGTACAGTGATCCACATCATGGGGATTAGGGTTATGGCACTCTTGTGATCTGGAGAATCCACATAAAATTTTTTTGGTCATCCCTTAATACCAAACAAGAGGTAATTAAAGATAACATGTGTCAATATTATATAATACTATATAGAGATTTTATGCAGTTCTGATTTTCTAAACTTTTTCTGTTATCTCCTGGTTTTCATGTGTTACATGCAGTTTCCACAACCTCCCCCCCCCAAATTCAATTTAATTTCTTTTACCAATCCATGACACATTGAAACCTCAATGGGGAATCACCCTGTAGAAGGGATAATAATTATACTCTTGCTGCATTGGATTGGATAGTCTCAAGGATCCTCTCCAGTTCTTAATCAAAGACCTATAATCCTAAGCAAAGGATAGGACCGTGCAAATTGCTTTAAGAAGTACAAAGATGGAGATAGCTGGGAGAAAGGAAGGAAAGCACACATTCAGGAAAGGCTTCATGGAGGAGGTGTCACTTAAATTTTGACCTCTATCAAAAAGTCTTTAACAGGAAAGGATGTCAACAAATAGACACTGGAGTTAGGAATGATGAGACTGCTTTGGGGGAGGGATGGTATAGAGTAGTAGAATTTTAAAATAGCATCTGTGAAGGGTAATAGTAAGAGATGAGCCTGGAAAGGAAGGCTGCAGTCAGGTTGTAGTATGCCTTAAATACTAGGATTGGAAATTTATACTTTAGTCAATAAAAAACGGGGAGCCCCTTACGATTGTTGAGGAGGGCCATAATCAGGCTGATGCATTTAGATTATATGTTGCAGTGTGGTGGATAGATTAGAGATAGAAAGGGAACAGACTAGAAAACAGGAAGACCGTCTTAGAGATGGGAGCTTAAACTGTGGTGGGGGCAACAGGGAAAAAAGTGAAGCCCATCCCCCATTCCTGAGCACTATGGAAGGAATTGCAGGAAGAAAAAATGGAACTAAATTACAGTAAAGGTGAGGAATTGGGAGATCATTTCAAGCATTTTTAAATGGGAAAGGGAAAACAGAGAAGGGAGATACATAGGGGGAGGACTCTGCAGAATCCGAAGAAATAGTCATCTAGCCTAAACCAGAGCAGTTACAGAGTTTTTGAAAGGAGCTGCAAAATGATTTGTGTACTGAGACAGTTTAGAGATGACAAGACAGCCTGCTTTAGATTCCCAAGGTCAAAAGGGATAGGTTTAAAAAGTTGAGGTTTCTAGAGTCACCCAATCTACTTTAAATTGTTGAGATGTTCTTTTAAAAAGGCTATACCTTGATTTCCTTTGCTGATTCTCCATCTGTATCTCTTTGTGTGATGAGAATGCAGATGAGATCAAGAAGGCAACCTTTTTATTCAACTATCTCTCTGAGATCCTCTTTCCTTGTTAAGCATGGTCCTGAGAAAGCTATTCTGTCCAAGACAGTCCTTCAACCCTAGCTCAGTTTTTTTTTTTTTTTTAAGTCACAGAGAGAGGTGGCTAGATGGCTCAGTGCATAGAGCACCAGCCCAGAGTCAGGAGGACCTAAGCTCACACACTTGACTCATACTAGCTGTGTGACCCTGGGTAAGTCACTTAACCCCAATTGCCTTGCAAAAAAATAAATAAAATAAAGGTAAGGAAGAGATAAAGACTGAATAAAGATTTCTCACAGCACTTGAATATTCAGGTTCTGACTCTGATCCACAAATCTGGCAAGTTAACACTCTATTGGGCTACTGAAGCCAGTGGCCTTCCTAAATAATAGTTCTGAAATCAAAGCTATTTCCCAAACACAACACAATACAAGAGCACAATACAGGCTTTCTTCTACTTGAGGAAAAGTACATATTTTGACTTGTAGGTTATGAATCTTTAACATTTCCAACATAAGTCTGATGATACATCTTAGAAAGTAATTTATTTATTGTGTTAAGTGATTGGTCTTTGTTGAATGAGGTGGCGTTCAACTAGGGGAAAACCAGGTGGTCCACAGAAACATTAAAAAAAAATATATCATGAAATCCAACTCAGAGAGCACTGTCAACACACCCAAATGCTCTGAAAGCATAATAAACCACTCTTTGCACATATTAAAACAATGGAACTAAGTGTGGCAACTTCAAAAGAACTAAGTCACTAGTCAGGGGGAGTAGGGGGAATAATTTTCTCAAGAAATACAAGGCACCAGAAATATTTTACTTAAAATGCTTTCTTTTGGTTGGGAAAAGGGTTCAAACATGTCACCTAATACTAAAAAAACAAAGAAGGTATTCCCCAGTCCTGTCAGTCACTGACAGCTGTTCCAGGCACCTGGAGCAAGTTTACAGTTTAAATCTTCCAGTTCTGTGTATCTAAACACAATAGCAATAAAGGGGAACCTGTCAAACAGAAAATGGCCTGCTTTTAAGTTGTCCATAAAATATCTCCCGCTACCAGCATTTCTTGTAGCTCGTTGAGTATTATGTTCAGTAATATTAATAGACCCATATTTACCGTATCTTAAAAGCTAACAATTCCATTGCCAGGACTAATTAGGGAGGCAGGAAACTGAGAAGGAGCAGTATACAATTTCTTAAACACGGTCCATCTTAGGACCAATACGTTGAGTTTATTGTTTCTAGGACACTTGTAAACTCTGTCAGAAGCACTGTTGGCCTCCTTTTGTTTCTGGATTAAGACAAAGAGCTCCCATTTCAAACATGCTTTTTAGAGGGAGGCAAAAGTAAACCAATTTTCATTTTTGCCTGGATACCACCACATTTGACTTTTCTGTTGAAACATTCATAGTAAAAGATAAGAAGCAAAGAGCCCACTTTTATATGGAAAGGAGTAACTCCAGCCTATGGGGTACTGTTGCTTAACAGTTAAAAACCCATTTACATATGTTAAAACATTAATTGAAAATATAAAAGGTCTAAAAACGACAAAGTTTCTTTACTTAGTTTTTCTTCTCTAGATGAGAGGCAGCATCATATGAATGGCAGATGGCCAATGGGCCTTGAAGTCAATAAGAACCAGAGGTAATTCTACCTCTACCACATCCTGGCCGTGTGATCTTGAACAAGTCATCTGGTATGTGCATGCAAAAGGAGCAGATAATGCTCAGTATTGATAGAGAGAGCTTTTCACCTGAAACTCCTATTTCAATGAAATTCCAGGTCTGATTTTTTTTTTAATCGCATAGTAGAGTTTGAGTAGATAATTCAACTACTGCAATACATCTGCAAAAGTAGATAACTGTTACCAATTTCAAACTAATAAAAATGACTCCCAATCGAGTTCTCTTTCCATTATACAATGCTGCCTTCTATTCAAAAAGCATCTTGGTCATCATTCAATTGCAAGGGAAAGTCCCACAGAATAGGGTAATAAAAACACTGTAATTTGAGCTATGGTACCCTCACCTTTAAAAAATGTGTTATTATTAGAAAGTCTGTCTTTATATGCAATTGGAACACAGATTATTTCAGAAGGACACAGTAAGCAAATCATTCCTATTAACTGCTAGTTACATATTTCTTTTTTTCTCCCCTAAGGTTCATTTATTTATTTATTTTAATATTCATTGTTTTTAAATTGAGTTCCAAATTCTCTCCTTTCTTTCAATTCCTCTTCCACTTATTAAGAAGGCAAGCAATGTGATATCAATTATTCAATGAAATCATGCATACCATATTTCCATACTAGCCATATTGAAAAAAAATTAAAAGCAAGAAACATAAAGAAACCCCCCCCCAAAAAAAAATGCTTCAATCTGTCCTGAGTTCATCGGTTCTCTCTCTGGATATGAATAGCATTTTTCAACATAGGGCCTTTGGAATTGTCTTAGATCACTGTATTGACCCGAGTAGCTAAGTCTTTCACATTTGATCATCATCATAACAATATTGCTGTTACTGTACTGGTGAGATACATTTCAATTGATGTGTGTTCTTTGCTTGCAATGATCTGCAAGATGGGATGCAGGGAAAGAGGGAAGGATGTAAAAGGTCTAATTCTAAAAACTTGAAGACATTCAAAAAGTGAACTCCACCTGACCTCTTATGGCCACATAATACCATAGCTCCCTCCAAAACTTCAGAAGATGCCATGTCTGCTGAGTCGGATCATAAACGAACATATTTAAATGATTCCGACACCCTAGACTTCTAGCTGAACCAGCAGCAAGTCCCTTTTTCTGTTGTAATCTTGTGCCACTGTTTTATGGGCATCACAAATCCACCTGTAACTAGTTATAGTCATAAATTGGAGGCCTTGCTAATAACCTGGCTCCAAATGTGGTTTTTAACCTATTCTCTATCCCCCAAAGGTCTTAAAGAAGGTATTCTAAAAACCAAAAGATGGAATACTAGCCAAATGGCAGTTCTGGGATGATAAACAAACAATAAAGAAACAATTAGATCTTAGCAGACAGCAGCCTATAGAAATTATTGGTTATGGGAATAAGTTAATTTTTCAACCTCCCTGGTGCTGGGTATTAATCCCATGGAAAATATCATGGGGGACTGTAAGAATCATTTAGACATGAAAATCACTGCCATGTGTAAAAACTTAGATATGAAAAAAATGCACATACAACAATTTAATCTCAGAAAAATATGGGCTCCAATTTAAAAAAAAAAAAAGTGAAATTTGGCTCACAGTGTCCTTTCCACCTAATGGACAACTCAGTAAAGAAAATATGATGGATTTTTTCTTGCCTGTATTTGATTCCCAATTAAAATTAAATATAAACTGAAATGCCACCTGGATTTTGCAAAACCCTCTTTTTAAAAGAAGAACTTGGGCTTACATATACAAACGTTTTACTAAATGACCCATGGCAAATTGCGTAATGCCAGTAAAAGTTGTGTTTTTTAAGTTATGAGCCCCAAAGATTTTATCTGAAATAAAACCCTGATTCAATTCAGATTCTGGAGGCAAACTGTGACCTTAACTCTGCCTCTAAATTTAAAACATTTGTGTGTACAGCCCTTCAGTAATGCTGCTAGTAGGTATAGGGAAGAAATACTGTATTTATTAAGATTCTTGTTTTCTTTTCTAAAAGGGTAAATTAGTCCACTAATTGGCTACAAGAACTGGTTCCACAACCTTGCAATCCCAATTTAGAGGTCAGCCTTTAAATTAAGAGGTAGATCCCCCTTTCCCCTATTCTCAGTGAAGTTTTTCCTGCTTTATTCTTAATCATATTCCTACGATTCTCTAAAACTCAGTTTGGTGTCAGTATGATCAGTTCCAATCTTAGTGGACGTCTTGCTACCTATATAACACTAGAGAGTCACTTCATGTCTCCGGGTCACAGTCTACTCATTTATAAAAAAGCAAGGTGGTGGTGGTGAAGGAGATTGAACAAGATTACACTACAAAATTCTCTAATGCAATAAGCCGAGGTTTAAAAGAGAAGCGATCAGGTGATGGGAGCACACACTTTGGAATGGCTCCATAAGTTCTCTGAATGGGAAAAGACTTAGCCATTCCAACTCAACTGTGTGTTAGAAATATTCCTTATAGCCATCTTTGCATGGCATAAACTTAAGACTTTTCACCATTTTCGTTTTTCAACTTATTAATGTCCTTCCAAAAATTGCTCAGGAATACATGTATATGCTCCAGATGTGGTCTGCCTAGCGCAAAGTTCAGAGGTACTCTTGTCTACAAAAGCTCTCAAGAAAGAATGCTAATTTACAACATACTTTCATTTGGATCAATAACAGAGTGTTATTCTAAATTTAAAAGCAATAATTATTCTGAAATTAGACCATTTATCTTTGGCTTTTTTATAAGATTGTATTATATTGGGGTAACTTTTTAAAAGAGTTTACAGAAATTATCAAATGTTAATGGTCAAATATCAAGTGTCTTCTACCCTGTCTAATCTATAAATATCAGTCAGGCAATGGCTTGTGCAGACAGATAAGCTTTGCACAGCTTCCTGAAGACCAATAAATTCAGATGATTAGGATTCAGCATTAAAAAAAAACAACAACAACTCTATGGGAGCCTTTACTTAGAACTTTCATCTACTCTTTCACAATACTCACCTCCTATCAAAATGGAGTACAGAAAGGCCAAGAAGTCTCTAAAGTAATTAAAACTCAAGGCATGTTAACGAGCATAAATTCCTCATTAGATGGGACATAGGCCAATCTCCAGTGTTTAGTTCAAGTTATAACATGATGGAGAAGGTTAATATAAATCACAAGGTGGTCTCTTTCTACTCCAAAAGCCTAAATGGCTTATAGTTTAGACCTTCAGGTGGGAATTAACTATGCAAGATGGTGCAGTGGATAGAGTTTGGACCTGGAGTCAGAAAGACTCATCTTGCTGAGTTCAAATCTGATCTCAGACACATATTGGCTGTGTGAGCCTAAAAAAGTCACTTAACCCTGTTTGCCTCAGTTTCCTCATCTGTAAAATGAGCTGGAGAAGGAAATGGCAAACTCCAGCAGTATCTTTGCCAAGAAAACCCCAAATAGGATTATTAAGAATTAAGCACAACCGAAATGACTGGAAACAATTATATGTGGTACATTTTTGTATTTCTGTGTGTGTACACACAAATGTGTGTAGACATACATACATACACACACACAATATACAGTTGTAAACTATTATGTAAATATACACATTATTATTTTCTTCATCACTTAGGTGATTCCATTCAATTTTTTTTAAAGCCTTAATTTTTTTAGTTTCTCCATCTGCAATCCAGTTTCTTTAAGGTCAATGACTCTGATTACATCTTGTCTTCTTTTGATTCTCCACATAAAACGTGAAACTGGACAAACAGCAAAGAATAAAACATGTAGCTAAGGAACTCTTAACTTTTTTAGAGTCCACACATACTCAGGGCATCCATGGATGGATTTCAAAAGTCTACAAACTCAGATGGGAATACATTTCCATTTAATTGCTGTCCTTTGTAATCCTGTGTATTTCATTTTCTGCATTAAAAAACATTATTCAGAGAAGGGGTCCATAGGCTTCAATGAATTTCTGAATGCTCTACAACATATGCAAAAAACTTAAAAGCCCCTCATAGTTCTAAACCAGCCATTTGCTCAGCAGGTTAGCATGAGATCCAGTCAGGTATGTGGTAAATGAACTTCAACAATCTGTGATCTTATCAAGTATGGTGGTATTTCAGTCACCAAAGCTGATTATAAATTTTTTGATTGAAATATCCAACTACTTGGGGTAGCTGGGTGGGGCAGTGGATAGAGAGTACTAGCCCTAAAGTCAGGAGGACCTGAGTTCAAATATGGCCTCAGACACTTAATACTTCCTAGCTGTGTGACCCTGGGCAAGTCACTTAATCCCAACTGCCTCAGGGAAAAAAAAAAAAGATAAAGAAAAAAAAGAAAGAAAGAAAGAAATATCCATCTACCTACTCTGCCATTAACCCATGGAAAACTGTTCTGGACCTTGTGAGATCTATTTCTTGGTGGACAATCAAACCCTTCCCATCATGGTAAGACCTGCCAAAACCCAGATTCTGTTGCCTCAATATTCAAAATCCAGGTTTGTCTCCACAAAATGGTAAGCCACAGACAGGGCTTTCAGTGGAGGGCAATGAATCCAGTTAATAAAAACCTGATATCCAAATCTTTAAGGAACTGTTTTTGTTTTTGTTTTTGTTTTTAATTCTAAGACTAAGGCCCATTTCACTAAGTGGATGAATGATTAAAGAATAATGTCAAATATCTGTATTGCAGATGTTTCTTCCAGTATAGATCAGTCAGGATGGCCTCAACTATCATCCAACTCTGAGACACTAGGATTCTCTGACCAAAGGCATATCTCTCAAAAGAGAAAAATTGTCAAGCAATCTGACCAAATTTAATCAAACTCTCAAATAATCAGATATGTAGAATGAAATACTTGTGGAACATTACTTAAACCTTCTAAAGTGACATGCTCAAAAAGGACAAAACTTGATATTGGTGAGGCTGTGGAAAAATAATAATAATAATAATAATAATAATAGCATTTATAGGGTACTTTAAGGTCTTTCTATGGAACATCATTTCTATGGAATATGAATAATAATGACAGCCAGCATTTATAAAGTGCTTTAAGGTCTTTCTATGGAATAATAGTAATAATAACATCTAGCATTTATAGAGTGCTTTAAGGTCTTTCTATGGAATATCAAGACATATTAATAGCACTAAAGAAGCTGGGAAAAGGTAAAAAAAAAATCTCTTGGAAAACAATGTGGTAAGAGATGACCTGGGTAACAGTATTGTTTGGTCCTTGTGAACTATTGTCCCACTAAGACTACCAAGACTGATATCCTAAGGATGTTATTATTAAGAATGCAGGAAAATGGAGTGGGAGACATCTGTACAAAAACATTCACAACACCTTAATATGTAACAGGAAAAAAGCTAGAAACTACCAATGTGGACAATGTTTGGGAAATTGTTGGATAAATTGTAATATATCAAGATAAGGAATATTATTTTACCATGAAAATGGAAATAGGAATAAGACAAAGAAATAAGGCGTTATGGAAAAGCATTTAGTTTGAATAGAGCAGAATTAGGATAGCACTATACTCATTAATGAGGACTATGTAAAAATGAACAATAGTAATAATGGCAAAAAAAACCTCCAAAAGGGGGTTGGAAAATATAATCTATTCCCATTATTTTAATGTGAATATGTCAATTTTTTGAACTTTGTTTAAAAGTTTTGTGTATGCAGTGGATAGAGTACCAGCCCTGAAGTCAGGAGGACCTGAGTTTAAATCTGATCTCAGACACTTAACATTTCTTAGCTGGTAACCCTGGGCAAGTCGCTTAACCCCAATTGCCTCAGTAAAAAAAATAAAAAATAAAAAGTTTTCTGTATGGTCATTTTCACTTGTTTATATGTACACATTTTTGTTTTTGTTGAAAGATTCTAAGTTCAGAATTTTTAAAATCTGAAAAAATACAGAGAAGAGTTAGAGCAGAAGGGGTTTTAGAATTCTGTCAACAGGATCTTTTGTTATGGCTAAGGTGAATTTAGTTCTTTTTTAAACAACAGGAAATAATTTGATATTTTATGTTTTTTTTTTTTACATATAATCACTGTTCACATTTTCTGTTTAATTAAATGTCTATGCTTGTTGATAGTTACAAAATTCAGACTAAAATTCCACAAATTCCACAATGACCTGTTCATATTCTTTGAGAAGCTTTCCAACGGAGGGCAGATCTTACTCAAACATGTGTTTCAATTCCTTGTCCATTTTGCATTTCTGCTTTCTACCAGGTATAAAAGCAAGTACTTGCAAATCTGAATTACAAGTCCAAATGTTCGAATGACAAAGAGATTTCAGAGTTAAGTCGAAAAATGAAACTATACCATGATGTTTTAAGATTAATATATCTTTAGTTGTGAACACTGAGGGTGGAGTGTAGGGAGTATTTTTTTTTTTTTTTTTTTTTGCTATCCTTAGCACAATCATCTGTACACAGTAGCTGCTAAATAAAAGTCACTGAATGATAGAACTGGAAAAAAAAAAGGAAGAAATGCCTTATTTTTTTTCTTTCTAGAATGAATGTATGTATGACTGCATAGAAAGTAGGTCTGAAACCTATTTGGATCCTTTACAAGTCTTGCTCATGGTAAGAGATCAATACATATTTGTTAACCGAGATCATTTCCAAGATTCTTTCCAGTTCCAAATGTTTTCAGTTTTTTTATTGCCCACCTCTCTAAGGCCCATGCAATCGGTCCTTCTATTGAAGTAATAACAATGAGACCTCTTCCTTCTCCTCCCCCCCCCCAAAAAAAGAAGGCTCCTTCTCCATGCAATTAGACTATGATATTTCCCATCCAAACAAAGCATTAACTTTCCACGTTGGGTTCCTGGATAGTAAAAGACTCAGCCTCTATCCTCAAGGAGCTTAGCATCTAAAAAAGAACTAAGGTATGTACACAGATAAATTGATTGATCAAAGGCAAAACATACAGCTTCATTTTGTAAACTTCTTAAAGAGAGGGACAAAGGACAAACTCCATCCCATCAAAATATCATAGCTACAAAGCAGAAAGAGATCTTAAGTCAGATCCTCTAATTTTTCAGAAGATCAACCTGAGGCTCAGAGATGTTAAAATGACTTGCCCACAGTCACACAAGAAAAAAGTGGCAGTCAAAATTCTAGCCCAGTTCCTTTGGCCATTTGTCTAAAATACTTTTCACTTCACCATGACTTCTCCAATTTGGTATAGTATCTATAATCCTTACACATAGTAAATGCTCAATAAATTTATCTTAACTTGAGGTGGCTAATGCCATGAAAAGAAAAGAGCAGAGGGTATTTACCAAGGTGGTGGAGGGCAGAACCAGGCAACGTGCTATAGTGGATGAAATTCTGGATTTCAGGTCATTGACTGCACACAAGCCAAGAACCACAATCTGTGCCTCAGACAAGTGACACTAAGCACCTCGGCTGTTGCCCAGGTAAAATATGAGTGACAATCTGTTATTGCTATGCCATATGATCCAACTGTTTTGAGATTCAGGGTCCTTTGAAATCTGGTCTCAATCTATATTTCCAGCTCTACATCCTCCCATCAGTCTCAGATAGATTCTGTCTACTGCTTCCCATTCAGACATTTCTTGCACCTCAGCTCTCCATTCACTCTACCTTAAATTCCCCTAATAACCACTGACATTGCCATAGTGTTCAAAGACCTTTGGAGTGCTGGACAGACATTATCTCATCTGACCTTCACATAAACCCTTTGAATTAAACACCACAAAGAGTACTGTCCCCATTCTTTTGATGAAAAAACCAAGGCTCAGAAAGGTTGTCATTTGCCCAGACCTTAAGAATAAGAAATGGAATTTAAAGCAAGAGCTAGCTAAGACCAAGTCCAGGTCTCTGTCCACTAGGGTGAACTCTGTCTTTATTCACATCTTCTATCAAATCAAGCCCAACACAATTGTGACATTTTCCTGAATCCCCTTAGTAGATATGATGGCTCTGCTTTCTCTACATCATCATACTTAGTTTGTGCCAGACTTAAAGTTGGCTGCTTTGAGAGGCAATGGGAAAGAGGTTTTGGAGTTAGAGGTATGGTGTCAAGCCTTGCTTCTCCCATTAATACCTGTAGGAGTTTCTGGAACTCATTTAAACTCTTCAGTGCTCAGTTTACTCAAGTGTAAAATGGGCTAGATAGCCTCTTAGTTCCCTTCTAGTCCCACAAATCAATCAATCAACAAGTATCCATTAAACATCTATTACATGTAGGTCACTAGAGACTCTAAGTACAATAAATGGAATTGTCCCTGGGTTGCACTGAGCTTATGTTCTAATGGAGAGACAACAATTACACATATATACACACATACACACACATACATATAGTCTGTGTATGTATACATATACAAAGAATAAATATAAAATGCCTCTTTTAATAGTAAATAAATATAAAACTGAACTAAGACAATTAGGACAATGTACGTACATGCATATATGAATATGTGTGTATTTTTTTTAAGTAATCAGACTACATGTTACTTAAAGGTAGGGACCTATTTCTTAATATTTGCATTCCTCTCTGTGTACAATGTTTTGAAAACAATGGGCATTCAATAAATATTTCCTAAACGAATTAATGAAGTAATCAATGAATAGACATTTTGTCCAAAAAAATCTATTTTAAATTGGAAAGCTTTTTTGACATACATACATGCTTTGACAATTCAGGTGTGTATGTGTGTGTGGGGGGGGGGACGGGGGTGCAAGCATGCATATTTTTTTTAAGAGGCTAGGAAAGTTTTAGAGTTTACAACAGTCCAAGATACCAAGCCTAGCTAGGGGGCTCTCAGAAGAGCCAAAGGCACGATCAGTTATTAGTATACTCATGAAAGGGAAAAGAAGAAATAGAATTGAACCGTTGGCCATTTATCGTCTCCTCAAAATAGAGTTCTGTAACTCTATTCTTCAATGAGCTTTACTAGATATTGAATGCTATACCCTCCGTATTTTATAGGTAAAAAATATAAACAATTAAATGCTTATGTAGGAACTGCAACAAAAGCTTTAATAAAAGTAGGGGTTTCTCAGTAAGTTTGGGTTTTTTAAATAGCTCAGCTTTCCTACTGTATCAGAATCAAATTTTGACTTTACCATAATATCCCTTTCTCATCTTACTTATTTGGAGTCATTGACCTTGAACAGTATGCACAAGTTAAGCTGCATGCTCTACGTGATGTACTTCCCTACTCCCTCATTTTAAAATTGTGCCTATTTACTTCTTATACTCAGTTCTATATTTTGTTTCAGTTTGGGGGTTTATTTTTCGTCCAGCTGTATGATTTCATTGCTGTAAGAAATTTCCATTGAGGAAATATTCTCCATAATACAGATCTGTGATTATTCTGTAATTTATAGTATTAAGCACATGCCTAAGTTGAGGGTTATACTCAACCAGCATATTGAGAAATGTGATTTGAACATCAGTCTTCTTGGATCTGAGTATGATTGCCTATCTACTATTGGAATTTTTTGGGGGGGGAGGTAAATTAAGTCCCAGTCTGATAAATGATAATATACAAAAATTACAATAGAGATTCATCCTCACAAGAGCAGAATCACTCCATATCTTGTGCATACAAAATTCCTGCTGCACGGAATTCGGCCAACAGAAACAGTATGAAATAAAGGTAAGCAACATTATTACCATGTTATTTATCATATGCATTAGTACCCAAAATAGGCAAGGGAAGGATGAGCATTATGTCATTCCCTCTCAGTCTTTAACCTTGGAAAAGGTTGGTTGAGTTAGTAACGAGGACCACTGTAGTCAATACAGAATGCTATAAAAACAGAAACCTTCCCCCAATATTACATTGAAAAAAAATTAATGCCTAGTAATTGCCATAATGAAAAATCCACTGTTACACTATATAGGCGGAATGGCTTATTTTTATTTAATTTTCCCCAAACCGTTTTTCTTTGGCTCCAACTGGCACTCTTTTCTATTGAAAAGCAAAAGACATTTTCCGCACAATTTTCCCTCTACTAGAAAGAGGTATATTGTGCCCTTCAGTGAACATAAAATTGATATTATCATCTCTTAGTTTATATCTCACTACTTAACCTTCAGATTAAAAGTTATTAGATTTGAATGACTAAAAAGACATCATGTCACCTTCTATGCCATGTAGGGAGATAAGAGAAGTTAGGGACAGGATGAGGTACATGATAAAAACAGTAAGTTACAACGTAAGATTAGAGCTGTGTTTTTTTTTTTTTTTCTTATTTGATGAACAAAGGTGGCACTTCCCATAAAGAAGTACATTTCACTTACATGGCAATTTAGGAATACATTAGTCAGGTACTCAAGAGTTTAATTTAGATGTGGCTGAGAATGGTAAAAGAAGTCAATGGAAATTTTGATCAATAGTCAATCAGCAAACAAACATTTATTAAAAATACTTACTACAAATGAGGCACCATGCAAGGTAATCACTGAAAATATGAAAAAAAAAGTGAAAAACACAGTCTCTATCCTCAAGAAGCTCATATTCAAATGGAGAAACATGTATCATTCATCATCATCATCACCATCACCCAAAAGAACAGCATTAGGTTAGGTTTTTCTGTCATTTGTTGCTTTTTAAAAAAAAAAAAAACTTTTGGGCAGGACATATCAAAGTAATAGTCTCAAAACATAGTCAAAACAAAAAGTCATTAGATAGCCTAAGATCCTACCAAATCCCTTTTGGATATAATAAGAATTAGAGAACTGATCTTATGCAGTGGCTAGTGATCCTATTGGAAGAAAAATATTTGAAGGATGTGACTTCAGAGGGGAAAAATCTGTAAAAATAATCATATTTTTCTTGTGCAGCATGATAAATGTGGAGATATGTTTAGAAGAATTTCATGTGTTTAATCTATATTGGATTACTTACTGTCTAGTGGAGGAGAGAAATGGAGAGGAAGGGAGGAAAATTTGGAACACAAGGTTTTGTAAGGGTGAATGTCGAAGACTATCTTCACATGTATTTTAAAAAAGAAAAAGCTATTATTATAAAAAAAAGAAAAATATTCATAGATGCTTTACTTTTGATTTAAAAAAAACACTGGAAAAATTCATATGTCCAATAACCGGGGAATGACTGAATAGTCTATAGTCTGCCAAAATAACGAAATATTAATATATCATAAGAAATGATAAATATGAAGAATACAAAGAAATAGCTAAAGTCTAAGGTGAAATGGTACAGAGAAGAAGCAGAAATAGAACAATCTTCATGTTAACTAAAAGCATATAAAGTATAATTAACAACATCAACATGATAAAATAGAAGAAAATAAGAGAATACAAAGAGGCCAGGAATCACCAAAGTGAAGGTGGATCCTTTTCTTGTTAATTTGTTAATGCTAATATACATGTCTATATGTTTATATTTTTAAAATAAATTGTAAATAATGCAGTTACTTTTATATGAAGAATCTACTTTTTAAAGTCATGTTTATTGTAATGTTTCCTTTTGTGGATACTGAATTTAGAATTTTAAAATTATAAAAATTATAAAGAAAGCATGTTTTACTAAAGATTACAGACAAAAGGGAAAGACTACCTTCCTTCCCATTAAAGACAAGCTAATCTCCAAGCAACAAGCAATATTACATTTTGACAATCTCTGGTAGGTTACACAATATTCTAACATGACATATGTAGACGTGACAGTTTAATAATTACATACCCTATTTTCTCAACAATAACAACAAAAACCCAAGATACTGTAATTCTATCTTATGATCTTACAAAGAAATTCACTCTAACCTGCTTATGTCAATATGGAATAAAAGCATTATCAAATGATTTAACTTAGTAATTTTGGTCCTTAAAAGAGATAAGCACATTTCATGATCAATGGAAACACTAAAAAGCAATTAATCACCCATTCCCGTCTGACTTTATGATATATTCATTAGTAAATAGCTAGGGATTTTTAAGAATGTACTACAAAAATGATAAACACATTCTTCTTTTTCTAGTATGAAAAAAGTAGCCTGTAATCAGTGATAAAGCTTTACCCTATAGCAGTGTCTTAAAAAAAAAAAAAAAAAAAGAATGAAAAGAAAAGAAAGAAAAGAAATTCCCCTTGCATCCATAATTTGTCAGGGGTACCACGGTTCCCTTCATTATCCAGTCTTGAAATCTCAAGGCTATCTGTTTTATTCCTGTTTTTGCTCCCATCCTGTTTGCCCACAGCTATTTTCATGTTGGCTTCCCCATTAGACTGTGAGCTTCTCAAGGGTACAGATTGTTGTTAGCCCTTTTTTATAACCTCAGCCCTTAGCATGGTGCCTGCCATATAGAAACGGCTTACTAAATGCTTATGTACTTGTATAATTGTGCTGATTCTTTGAGTTCCTCCAATCTCTCTCTCATTCATCTGTTCTACTGTCATAACTGCCACCATACTAGTAAAGATTTTCCGTACTTTTGACCCACAATAGAAAGAGCTTCTCAAATGACCTTCTTATATCCACTTTGTGGTACTCCTAAATTGTCCCTGCCTCATTTTACCACATTGATCATCTCATCCCTTGATTACATCACTTCTCTGCTTAAACCTTACTGATGTTTCCCCGCTGCCTAAAGGATAAAATCCAGACTTCTGATCTTGGTAATAAGGATCATTGGAAATCCTGTCCCCACCTTTTGAATCACCTCTTCTAATACTCATCTATATGGCCCAATCCAACTGGATTCCTTGCCATCTTGCAGTGTCTGACAAAGGGTCATACATGGTAGGCACTCATTATATTTGCTACATGAATGAATTTTAGGAAATCCCATGCAAACACATGGCATGGGGCCACAATTTTATCAAATAGACTTGTTCTTGCCTAAAGCAAGGTAGTATAATGGAAAAATGTGTGAATGAAGTCATCTCATTTTACCGAAGGAAAGGAAGCTGACTATTTATGTGGCCCCAAATCAAACAGCATTTAACAAAAGTCTCCAGAAAGCTACAATTGACATTTGGTTGTTACAATCTATTTCAGTTCAAAGAAAAATGAAGAAAAGAAAGTTTCTTACATGAAGTTCAGTTCACTCTATAAACTTTCTTCTTCTTTTGCCACATAGTCTCAGCATCTATGTTATTGTTCTCCTTTGTCATAAAAGCAGTCACCTTGTAACCCTTTTTATCAAGTAATCCATGCACGCTCAGAGTACACTCCACTCCATCGGGCAAGCTATAGGGTTACATTACACAAACATCAATTCTGCCAGCTCAGCATTAGCTGTCAATGAATGCAAGCAATTGCAAAACAGCCATGTATGGTGGGGGCTTTCCCCCCTTAAGAGAACAGATAGGAGTCTGCCGGTTTTACAGAATGAACTCTTTGCAACGTCTGCAGCTAATCTGTCAACAAATGACTAGTTGTCATACCACCTGAAAGTTCAAAAAGAATTTTGATGTGTCAAAAGATATGGAGTTTCAGCTCATGGGTCAGTACTTGGAATTATGATGTCCAAATGTGAGGCTCTCTAGGGAAGCTGAAAGGATCCGTTTCACACACAATGAAACAGTGTGGGAAGCAGAATTCCTAGAACTCTTTGGGGCTGTTCACTCACTTGCCTTTCTTTTATTCTCTATGCCCACTTACAACTGAGTGCCTGCTAACAAGAAGGGCAATTGAACTTCATGAAAATATCTGTTCCAGAGTTAGAGCTAGAAAAGCTCTTAGAGGTCAGTCAGGTAAACCCCCTTTTTTATAGATGAGTTAAAGGAGAGCAGAGAGTTTTAAACAGGAAGAAAATGTCACGGCTCAAATTCAAATCTTCTCTCCAAAACCAGTCTTCTCCTTATGGAGAATGTTGCTCTCTATTCCCGGTTAGAACAATCTGTGGCAATGACCTTTCTTCATTGGGCTATGAGTATATGCTACTTTCAAACTAAGAAGATGGAAAACTGAAGGAAATATTGTTCAAAAGTCAAGTCTCAGTATGCTTTTCATAAAATAGAATAACAAATTCTAGGATGTTAGTGATAATGGCTAATACAGCACTTCAAGGGTGGCAAAGCACTTGATCCTCATCACAGTTCTGTGAAGAGCCTGGAACTCTGAGAGATTACAGAGCTGCACAGAGAAAACCTTGAGAAAGTTTTTATAAGAGTACCTGAAGGCAGGTCTTCCTGACTCCAAGTCTGGTTCTTTAGTCACTATAATAGGCTGCTTAAAAAAAAAAAAAAAGCCATTTGTTGTATTTCTAAAACAATTGGTTGAATATCTCCCATTCTAGTGCAGCTAAAATTGACATTTATTTGGGGGGATCAGTCTCCTATAAAGTGTCACCATTTAGCTGCAAAATGTAAATTTTCTAGCCACCAGTGTTTTCTTCACTAAGGGTACATTTTTTTTAAAACAGTACAATACTTATAAACATCCAGTTCCATTTTATTATGCAAGCTTGGGAGAGCATGAGCAACAGCCTTCATGGAAAACAAGGAATCTGAATGTTCTTTTGATCTTCCATCCCCTCTGTTCCCTTCTAGTAAAGATGGAGGGAAAGGAAACTTCATGTAGCTGTTGCTTATGTCACTGACAGGGATGAACTGATCATAAATCCAATTCAAAGGATTCATAGGAGACATCAGCACCAACATTGTCTAGACCAGGGGTCCTCAAACTACAGCCCACAGGCCAGATGTGGCACTTGAGGACGATTGTACCCCTCACCCAGGGCTATGAAGTTTCTTTATTTAAAGGCCCACAAAACAAAGATTTTGTTTTTACCATAGTCCAGCCCTCCAACAGTCTGAGGGACAGTGAACTGGCCCCTATTTCAAAAGTTTGAGGACCCCTGTACCTCACCCCTGTGTGTCTAGCCTAGACATGTACCAGCCCTTTCTGGAGGCTATGTCAGAAAACACAGAAGCTCTATCACTCTACTTGTGCATTAAAGAACCTGGCTTTCAAGGCCAATCCTCTCATTTTAAAGAGGAGGAAATTGAGGCCCCAGAGACAGCAAAATGACTTGGTCATGCTCAGACTGCTAAAACGTGTCTTAGGTAGCAGTTGCATCAAGGTCTTACTGACAGTGGAAAGGAGAGAAAATAGGGCATACTGACTGAAGCTACATGCAAAACTAAATGCAAAAGGAGAATGGGAGATTAAAAAAAAAGAGAGATAGAAAAGGAGATTTACAAAAACCAGAGGCAGAGAGAGAGTGAGAGATGGATAGATATATAGAGATAAGCAGGTAGATTATATAGAGAGAAATTCAGTATTAAATAACCAGACAGAAGTCTGGATATATAGAGATGGAGAAATGATGGACAGATAGATAGATGAATACAGATAGAGAACTAAATACAGAACCTTCTATGCAATATTATTACCAGTCCAGATGCTTTACATGATCTCTTCCTTGGAAGTGAAAACTAGAAGTGTCTATAAGGAACCTGATGCCTGGCTTGTAATTTGTTCCAAAGTGTATTGGTATTACCTTGAATCACTGAAGTGCTGAAAAGAAACAAGTCTTTCCTGGTTGATCATCACACAATCTTGCTGTTACTGTGTACAGCGTATTTCTGATTCTGCTGTTTTCATTCAGCATCAGTTAGTATAAGTCCTCCCAGATCTTTCTAAAATCAGTTTGTTCATCATTTTTTATTGTACATTGGCTTCAGAAGCCAAAGTGAGTTGAGTTGAAATAATTTCCATTTTTCAAATGTTTAATTACATTTCATCACTTTGATAGGTATGTGAATTTGTCTACGTGGGTTGTCCCTGTCCTTGACTCCTCTTCCTGTGAGGCTCCTTGAGGACCTTCTGCAAGATCCTATATCACACCACCTGGACACCAGTTGAGCCTCTAAGCTGTCCATCTCTTACCCTCAGTACATGAGGGTACTTTTTCCCTGATTATATTTCTGTCTGATGATATCTGCTGTGCCACTTATTTCATGCAATACTTCTTGATAATGTGCTATAGTCTACCCACACCTACCATGCACATCTCAACTCCGGAAATAAATGTTTTATAATGAAAAAGCCTTTTCCTTTTCAATTGAATCAGGAAGGGCATGTGTCCCAAACAAATTTTGAAAACATTAGACACTGCTGAGACACTAGTCATGCCCAGTGTTTTTTGGAAACTTTGAGTATATCAATGGATGAATATTCTTAGGGTCCTTTAATGCTGATTGTTTCTCTTTCCTGACTATTTCCTTTCTAGCATGTCATTAAATTTCTCGAGATAAGGACCCAAAGTTTTTGAGTTTCTTCACCTTTTGGGGTAACTATTCCCTTTTCAAAAAACCTTCAAATATTCATTGATACTTCCAGCTTTATTCACTCTATATGCTTTTATGATTTGCTCCATTGAAAATAAGCAAACCTGTGTGGCTTCCATCATCCTGGATCTATGGAATGCAATCCCTTTAAAGAGAGTTCTTTACCTAGACCAGCTTTTACCACATACTGATTGAAAGTTAGACACCTTGAACAATTAACATAAAAAACTGCTCCATTTAGTCAAATATCAAAAAGGGCTTTGAAGTCAATACCCTTTTGTACAAACTGACAAAATAAATGAAAATGCACAGCTGACCTTTTAACACAAACTTTGGACAAAAGTTCTGCAAATTGCAGGTGCCCCTAGGAACAACGGAAGGAATACTCTTCACTGGGATGATTTAGAGGCAAAGTAAGCGCCAGGTGGAGGAAGGACCCCCAACTTCAAATATAGTGATGTTAGGAAATAGCTGTTTTATTTAGCAGCTATTCATTTTTTATTGAATAAACATTCTCTAGTATGCATTCTGTTAATTGACCTGACAGCATATGCTGTATACAGAGAAACTTCTAAACATTATGCTCTATGTAATATGCTTATCTGTAAACGCTCCCATCTGAAGCTGTATGGAAACAAAATTCTGCTTTCTAAAATTCCAGACTCTTAAAAGCTCCTGATCCACACAAATTAGTGGACTATTTTAAAGTTTTTTTTTTCAATATACATTAATAACAAATAAATAATGGTGAAACTAAATAACAGCATTTGTCTCTTAAGATCTGTCTATGGGCAAGTACTCTAGCAGGAAGAAAGTAGACTTTTGTTATGACATCTAGAACAAAATTCTAGGACTAAGATGAGGACTTCTGGGAACTAGAAATCAATTATTACAACTAAAAAGACATGACTAAAGGGGAAAAAAGGTTTAGTTCTTTAACTTTATAAAATTATGTTTAAAAACCCATCTACTTTTAGTAATAGGTTTATATTACATATAAGCATGGGTTGAAAGCATGTTAAAGATAATTCATTCAGGTGTGGGTGAAGCTGAGAATAAGTAGGAGCCTTGGAGTATTGTGTGTAAATTTGTCTACTCCTGTGGAATGGCGCCTTCCTTTGGATGAAAGGAATAAAAGTAATGACTGTTGAGTTTCAGCGGTATCTTCTAGTCAATAAAACACATGGACATTCTCCAAAGCTGGTCCTTGTCTACATTCTCTTCTCTGAAAAGACATTTGCCACAATATATAATTACCCTGGATAATAAAGAACAAACGTGGAAGGTCTAACATTTTTACCTTGACAAATACTGTGTATTGGCTAAATTTTCTCCATGTATCATCAATTATGAGCAAAGTGGAACTGGAAAATTCCATAACCTTCTCATCAACACAAAGCATAATTAACTCATTTTGCTATCACGTCCTTTTAAGCCAAACCTTTGTGTTGAATGCACTTCCAACATATTTTCCTGTTCTAATTCTCTTCCAGTGTCCTACATTAATCAAAGCTGTAACCCCTGTTGTCTTTGCACTACGAATCAGAATGTGCCCCTGGCGAAGAATGAGGGAAAAGTCAACAGGAATTAAGTTTCAGTGCAACTGTTTACTCAACTGTGGCCTGCAGTTATTGAAATTTTATCCGTGGTTTTGTGTGACTACCGCAGTAATGAATTCAGCATGGCTGTGATTTTCTCACTGATGGTATTCTCACTTCAAGTAAAAACCTGTAGGACGAAAATGATTGAAACAACCCAAGTCTATCGCACTTGGTATCATACATTTCTTGGAGCTGTTTAATTGTAGCAGTTTTTTAGCTTCACGAAACTCTGATAAACTGAGTCCCTTATGCCTTTTTAATCATTGAGTTTCTGGTTTTAGACTAAAGGTATTTCTTATCCACACCAACTAAAAGTTTCATTGCACACTTAGGTATAACTTAAGCAGATGCTTATGTCTTATTTAAAATGCGTCAGTGAAGTCTGAAAAGTGCATGGTACTATATTGGACTTCATAAATAACAATATGCACAATGACTGGAAGGTCACCTTTCTTCCAAAAACATATTGAGTCGACTGTCAGAAAAGCTATTCTAATGGAAATGTGTGTGTGTATATACACACACATATACATACACACAATCTATATACACACATATATGCTAATGTACATATAATGGTTTGTGTGTATACCCACATATACATGTTTAGAACAGATATGTCAATGACCAGCTTTAAATATAGCTCTACCTAAAAGGTAGCAATTAAGACATATAGCTAGCCATCAATATCTACTGATTTTTTTCCTGATTCTTCTAACAGGAAATGGTCTTTCTAAAAGAAAATATGTGGAGGAAAAGACTTATCTTCTCTCCTCTTTATCCCCAAAGTTTTTCCTTAGTAATATTTATATCCATCTTTTAAGATTTTTAGTGATGTTTACTTACCAAAAAGAAAACTCAGAAGTTACATTTTTTTTTCACTTATTCAATTATGTACTCTTCAACAAGCTCTTAGTGATTGATGACAAAAGAGCCAACAGGTTGATTCCAATTGACACTTTGGAAAAATGCTTCAAGCTGGCCTCTGCCTGGTAATGCCATGAAGAATGGCACCACAGAGGACCAACTACTCATTCCCAATTGTGCAAGGTACACATGAAGCATGTGAAATTCCTGGCACAAATACAAAGACTCATGTCTGCTGTGGATTGTTGTGTTTGGCTAACAAATCTCAGGAGTTAGAACTTGGGTATAAGATTATGACTAAATGTGTACCATAGATCTTACAGGCAGGATATGTCACAAGTCACAGAGGTATATTTTTATGCTGGTAATAGGGAAGTCAATAGTACTAATCAGAAGCCCTGGATATTTACATGCCAGTGATTATCTCTTTGTTGCTATCTCTGTCTGAGTGTCTGTCTCTCTGTCTCTATCTCTGTGTCTCTGTCTCTGTCTCTCTCTCTCTCTCTCTCTCTCTTCTCTCTTTTTCTCTCTCTCATATATACATACATATACACATACTCCATCCTTTTTATTCCCAGTCAACAGATGATTCCAACAATCTATGTTGAACTAAAAAAATCAATGACTCTTTAATTTGTTGAAAACGTCTTTTGAGAAGGTAATGATTAACATATTTTAAAGTACCCATTCAAAACTGTATACCTCATAGAGGACAAAGGGAGAATATTTACCAGTCCCTTCAAGATGCAATGATTTGGACAATCAAGAATCCATTCAGACAAAAACTGTCTTTCTCTACTGAAAATCCTGTGGAAACTTTCAGTAAGGCTCCCAAGACAATCTTTCATTTGTCCAAATGGTGCACTAACTGAAGGGAAGAGTGTTCTCTACACTTAAGGTATCTAATAATTACTTATCTCATAAGTGGTAGCAAGGCGGGGGGAGGAAATGATGTGTTTTTAAGCAAAGCCAATTTGTTTGAGAAATAAGATTTGGTTATCTTTGGCAGGGCACGTCACCAATGGCCATAGTGAGTTTTACAGTCTGGCGATTTCTTTTTGCTGTTTGTCCTGATCTAAGTGTACACACACACACATACACACACACAGTTAAAAGTTCTGTAATCCTTACCTACATATGCCTTCCAGGGCAGTCCATGACAGTTAGTATTTGGAAATAGAAACTAAATTTCATCATCCATGGACAGACAGTTATGGGTGGTTCCAAGGTACATGGATATGTATCCATACTCATGAACATTTGTATCTGTGGAAGGCATCCCAAGGGAACAGTGCCACTAGTGGTTTCTGGGGCAACTGTCATCTTCTGCCAATCTCTGCCTAGTTCTGTCTCTCTGTCTCTACCTGTCTCTGCCTCCCTGTGTCTCTCTTGTTGCTATTTCATTTTTCTTCTTTACAATTTCTCCTTCCTTATGCCAGGCCCATGGTAACTACATGTACCAGTATTATCTACTTTGACTTGGAGTATATAAAGTTAAAGAAATAAAGTTAGAAATCTCTATGCACACGCACATACACAGACGCACACATGTGTGTGTGAGCACAAACCTACAGACGCACATATATTCCCTTAAAAAGCATTCATTACGTAAAAGCTCTAAAAATCCAAGTCTTCCAAGGGTTAAAGAGTGGTTTGTTTGGCCTCCCCTTCAGTGGCCAGAGCGGTAATATCTCTCACGGTACCTGCTGCTGCTGGATATGTGCTAAATCCGCCGCGCCAATCTCCCCCGACGGTGTCTCGCCGTTGGCTCTCCCTTCGCGTAGGCTGCCGCACTCCAGTAAGTGGTTGCCGCTGCCTGCTCCATTCGGAATGGCTGAACCGTTGCTTTTTGTCTCAGGCCCAGATTCTTGCATCATGACTCAAAAACCTGAAATAAGAATTGGGAGGGGAAAAAATGCAGCTGTTAAAACAGTTGCTGTGTCTAAGGAGACATGCTCTGTTTTCAATGCTGCCCCTAAACCATAAACATTTGTCATTTTCCTTCATACAATTTATCTTTCATTAATGGTTTGGGCTACTAGTTTATGTTTATGTATCTGTTGGTACAGCTATAATTTTAGAAAGACTGTTCTAAATATACCATCACTGGATCAACATCTTTTTTCCCTTAGAGAGGAAAAATAATATTTTCATAAGAACACAGAATTCATAATTAAATCTCCCTAATTACATCGGGATGTTTTACTTGAAAACCTATGAGTCACTCTATATAACATATTAGGTACAACATAAAAAATTAATATGTACGGGAGATAGAGGCTAAAGCCAAAACATTCACTATTTAAGTAATATTCTGCAGTGAGATTCCAAGAACAGATAACTTTCATTGCTAAGAAGCACCCTGAGGTAGCTTCCACTGAAAAGCCCCTAACAGGAGGCCTGATATTTCTAAGCTCCAAGCTTTCACCAATAGGAGCACTTAGCCATCCTTCCAGACAAAGCTGCCATCCCCTTCTAACATCATGGTAGAACAGTGTTCGAGATACTCCTACTCTCTGATAACCCTTAGAGAGTCTTCTTAACTGGACCCTCTGCTGTTTTCAACAAAAGACTCTCAGAGGCTTCCATTCTGAATAATGATGATAACAATGGCTAACATTTATGTTGCAATTCAAAGTTAGCAAAGCACTTTGTAAATATCTCTTTTTATCTTAACAACCATCCTGAGAAGTAGGTGCTATTATTCACTCCATTTTCCAGATAAGAAAATAGTGTTCAGTGACTTCCCTAGGAAAATACAGCTAAGGAAGTATCTGAATCTGCATTTGAGCTCAGGTCCAGCACTCTTATCCACTCCTTCCTTCACCCATACTGCCTCATTAAAAGCTAAATGAATCCCAATTTTGATTTCTGCTGTTTTGGTGAGCATCTCTCACATAACCTAAATCAAGCATTGGACTCCAACACCTGAACTTTCTAATGTCTATTTCGAAGAAACTCTTAAGATTGCATGTCATCAAAAGAAAGGAAAGCAGGAGAAGACAGAATGGAAAAAGGCCAGTTTGTAATACAAGGATCTTGGTGAAAAACCTGCCTCTAGTTCTTCACGACCTGCTAAGTGGGAATTTCAAAAGAACTTAAGACCTTTGGGCCCAGGATCCTCATTTCTAAGATGACAGGGTTGGATCAGATGGCCATGAAGGTCCCTTCCAGCTTTGGATCTATAATTGTATGAAAGACCAAAAAAAAAAAAAAAGCATCCTGGATGGATTCAATGAAACATTAACATCTTCTGACAGAAAAGTACTAAGGAAAATGAAATAAAACTAATTCTCCAGGAAATCTTTCTGAGCCGAATTTGGAACCTTTGTAATGTCAGAGGCCACAGACCAGATTCTCAGAGCACCTTCACTCTTCCTTGTTCACAGACTGCACACCCCTGGAGGTTATCTTGGCTGTTAAAAGCTCAGGGCAGGGTGATTAATTATTTCACAAAATAGAAAGTTGTTCCTTTCTTGGTCTTAAAGCTACAGTTCCACAGAAATGCAAACCACCTAAAATGCTAGGGGTCACATTTAGAGTTAATTGACTCCTAGAAAATATATTCCTAAGTAATGTGGACAGTAAAAATAACAGTAAATAATTACTGAATCAGACAAACAAGTATAAAAGTAACAGTGTTAAAAATGATCCCACACCACAGATGAGAGGCTTGCCTATAATAGAATACATATATAATTCCATATAACAACTATGAATGCTAACATCTATCTAGATATTATATGATATACATTGTTAATATATATATGAATGTGTAAATGTATAATATATATATTTCTAATAATATGAAGCAGTTAAGTGACTTACCCAGGACCACAGAGCAAGTTAAGTGTATTTGGCAAGTTACAAATTCACATCTCTCTAGGACCAAGTAAATCATTTTATTCACTATGGCATTTCTATACCCTAGGTACTACTGGCATTTGTAGAGTCTCTATGGTGTCATGGAAAAGCTTTTCTAATATGAAGTCAGAAGCTTAGAATTTCAGTTCTCTCACTGATAAACTACTGCAGCCTTGGAAGACACAGTGACACAGATTCATCCACTGTAAGATGAGATGCTTTCATTAGACAAAGTCTAAGATCTCTTAGCAGCTCATCATTCTGTGATTCTATCATCAGAAAACAGAAAAATGTTCAGGATCATTTTTCCATTAAGATTTTTTCTAATTTTTAGAAACGACTTTAATTCTCTTCATGGTAAACTTCTAAAAGAATCAAAATAGGAACCCAAAGGATGGGAGAACTCATACTTCTCCAATTAGTTACAACACTAATGTCCAACTTGCCTGCCTAACAAAACAAAAGTACCATATAAAATCAGTCAAATTTGAAAAAAAAAAAGATTTGAAGTGGATTTAGAAGGGTATTTTCTTTTAACAGGTAAAAAAAAAAAACCTCAAGAAAAACAGCTGATACATTATAGTCTCAATCTGGCTTTAAGTATTTTGTAAAATTTGTGCTCTTTTACTGTCTTGAAAGCATCTATTCAAAAACTACTTAGGCCTTTAAACTAAGATATAGGAATCAGGCAACCACAGACTTTACAATAATCTCAATGATTTCAAATCTTTATAGCAAGGGGAGAAAGAGCAAAACCATCTTGGGAAACTTGCATTTTATTCCTAAAGTTATGGCCCCTTTCTTTCTTAAATCTATTAACAGGAAAAGAAAATAATGTCCATAGTTCATTTAGAGTAGAAAACACTTGTGTTGCAGTAGGAATTAAGAAAACTAATTTGGCTCTTGATAGTGTTCAAACTATAACTAATTTGGGGGGGGGAGGAGAAGGAGGAGAAAGGGAGGAAGGGTTATAGAGACACAGAGTAAGAAACAGAGACACAGAGATACAGACAGACAACCAGATAGAGAGAAACAGGGAGAGAGAAAGAGAGAGAAACAAAGCCACAGAAACAGAGACACAAAGAGAGGGAGGGAAGAAGGGAGGAAGGGAAGGAAGGAAGAGAGGTGAGGAAGGGGAAGAGGAAAGACAAGAGGAAAATGAATTGTTAGAGGAAAGGGAAAGGGAAGAGGAAGGGAAGGAAAAAATACTCTTTTTTTTTTTTTTTTAAGTCTATGTGTTGGTCCATAGACTTCTTTGGGTTAGTTGTTGAAAACTCAGACATCAGCTCTGTACCTAGACCTCTAATTGGAACATATCTGTTAAGTTCTTATTTCTGCCACTAATTTTGATAGTAGTGCAATAAAGCCAGCAAAGTTACTGCCATTCAAATTAAACTCTTTAAATGCATGGTCTTAAAAAAATTATTTCCTTTTTTCTTTCTTTCTTTCTTTTTTTCTTTTTTTTTTTTTTTTGACATGGCAAAGGTGGCTGGAATGGGGAAGAGCAATGAAGACTTTTCTCTATGAAGTTCCCAAAGATTTTGCCAAATCCAATAGTACCAGTTCCCCATCATATGGTTTATTTATTGGATTTCTGCTTTGTGAAAGAAGAGGCTTTAGGATCTGAATTACATAAAGGAGTATTTTGGTCTGAATATATTCTTAATTACTCAAATGCTAAAAGCTGAATGAAGGATGAAAATGTTCTATGATCTACTATACCAATCAGGGACATAGAGCTTTCAGAAGGGCATGCAAGTATAAACAATGCTATCAATAGTTTAGACAATTTAAAACAATATCATGATTGGTAATGCTACTAATTTCAATAAAGAATAGAAATTCACATCTACATATATATACACAACGGGTAGAAAAGCAGAGCACAAATTAATTATTTCAACAAATAAAGAAGGAAGAAGGGAAAGAAGAGAAGAAAGGAAGGAAAGAATGAAAGGAAACAGGCAGAGAGGAAAGAAAGAATAAAGAAAAGAAGGGAGGGAAGAAAACATGAAGGAAGGGAGGGAGAGAGAGATTTATTAAATACCTACTACTGAGGATACAAAGAAAGGCAGTCCCTGCTTTCAGGGAGGTTATAATCTAATGGAGGAAACATTACACAAACAATTTTATATAAGTAAAATACATACAAGATAAATTAGAGATAATCTGAAGGATTTCTAGCATTTCTTTTGCATTTTAAAGTCTAATGACAAGGTGCACTGGTAGGTTAACATCCCCCACACATATCTAAATCAACTAAATAGATTAATAAACACATTTTTTCCAAAGGATAGTGCCAAATTTTGCCAATAAAGCTTTTGAAAAGCTAATAGCTCAGTGCTCATTTTCCCCCAGCAACCCTACAGAGACAGTGACTTCAAAAGATTGATCTATGTATGTGCTGGAGGGACATGCAGAGAAGGATGAGAACTAGGTCCAGGAAGCTTATTTATTGTTGCTGTTAATATAATTGTGCTCTGGAAAATTCATAATTTCTATGCCAATGAATTTATTATTATTATTTCCTTGGTTACAGTGCTGGTGCAGAAAACTTAAGAGAAATAAAGACCTTGTTATCATGCTTGTGAAAGATTTTAAGCTAACAAAAAGTTCAGTCTTTATTCCAGGGCAGTTAATTAAGGTTGACCAAGTCAGGCAGAAGTAAATTAACTTGGCTGATCAATTATTTATATGAAGTAGAATAAATGCCCGTAAAGAACTTGGCCTAGTCATGAAAGGATGTGTAAATTAAACTAAACATAGATTTGTAAAATATGTTTCTACTTCTGTGGGGAGAAAAGTAGAAAAGTTAATAGCAAAATCACTTTCAGGAAACAAAAAAGATTAAATGATTATCCCCTATTATTCTCTACTCCTAAAACCCAATAATTTCAGTCTCATCATATCCCATCTTCATGGATGAATAATAGAGGATTTGGGGCAGTTGTAAAAGATCACAAAAGCTCCCTACAAATCCTAGAAGGTGGAAATATCTCATGATTTTTATTATTTTAGAAGTTATGTCCATCATTTTAAAGTAAGTTGACCAACCACAGAGAGGGTCATGAGGGTTTTCTTTTTTTCAGTTGTTCCCGATGTGCCTTTGGGGCTAAAATCTTTATGAACAATAAGCTCCGCTCTTAATTTTTTTACAAAAATAATTTAAAATGTCTCTGTTTCACAAGGAAAAAAATACAACCACCTCATCTGATTGGTAAGTAAAGAAGGAAAATTAAAGGGTCAAGTGATACTATTCATACCTAAGCTTCTTCATAATGTGCTAGCTGCTTCATTTTTATGTGAAAAAGTTTAGGTGAAAACACCCCCTCCCTCCCCAGACAAAGAAGCAGAAGCAGGCAGGAAGGCTGAGCAGCCACACTCGTTCCCAAGCACAGTCAAAGCCAGGGGCCTCCTAGATCATTGGGTTCATCTCTGCCCTGGCGCATACCTTGGAGATTGAGTACCGTCAAAACTAAAGATGGTTATTTTTCCAGTTATTCCAGATGAATGGATTTTTAAAATAGCTGGAATGTCAAATGGAGGCCTCAGAAGATTTCCATCCTCATTTTCCAGCAGAAGAGACATTACATAAGATCCATGGGCTGATGTTAAATACCTAAACTTTTTCAAATTGAAGGCCCAAGGTTTCTGAGATTTAGTCATTCATAAAAAGCAAGGCAATTTGGAATTGAAGAGACAAAGGATTGTGTTGAAAAGATTAAAAATTATATTTGAGGGTGAAGGAAGCAAGTGTAAAAAAACTGACTTGAGGTCCTTGGTCTCAGCTATCAATGCTGAGTCATTGTCCAAGGGTGATAGTTTCATGACAGCTATCTAGTGAGTGGAGGAGGAGGAAAAGTACAAATAATGACAAGATGGTTGGGGATGGAGTGAAACACTCTTAATATTTCTTCATCAAAGAGATAATCTCCTGAATTTTAAATGAGCCACTGGGATTTTTTTGGGGGGAGGGGGGTCTTCATATTGCTCCCTTCCCCACCCTCCAGCATCAACGGATAGCACCCAGGTAAAAACAAAATTCAGGCACATAATCTAAGACAGAAGATTGTGTACTCACTGTTATGCAAGCACCATCTTCCTATACTGAATTTTCATAATTATAACAGAAAGGCGTAAATTTTCTAATGCATGGCAGTTCAAAAAGTAATCAAGAGAATGAGCCTGAGGGCTATTTTAATGTATGCAAAGCTAGTGACCCACAGTAAATGGGAGGTAGGCTTCAATGAATGCAAAGTAATGCACACATACTAAAGACCTGGTCTGATGAGGGACGGCTAAAATTAACACCCAATTAATTTCCGAATTGACAAACAAATGAAACCCATAAATCTACTTTCTCATTAATTTTCTTGTGGTATAATTTAAAGCAGTAATATGAGGGCAAAAACTGAGCATTATCCATCATAAATATCAAAAAGATAGCACTGTAACACCATAAATTATGCATATTACCTGTTGTTAGAAATGATTAATGTATTATCAACTTTATCGTGCACTGTGTATGTCTAGACGTATCTAAAATCTGAAATTTCATTTAACACTTAGGAATAAAAGTCCAGGAGGAATGAAATTGTCAAGAGCCTCATTCTCCTGCTGGCCCAGTGACACAAAGGAAGCCGCTCCTATCGCCATCTGGGAGATCAAGGGGCAAAACTGGACTCATCCCAAGCTTTGGGTCAACAGAGGTTGAGCACATCTTAGAGGTGATGTGCTGGTGCTCCCAGAGGAGGAGAAACAAATCACACTGCTCTGAGAGCATCCTTGCTAACTGATCCACAGAATGGCACTGGCATCTGTTCCACAAGGGGGCTAGTCACCTCTGCTCACCCTCTGGATGAAAAGAAAGCCGGGCTTGCCCAATGATGGAGGAGCAAGGGCAAACTGGGCATGCCTCACAGGACCCTGGATTTGATACCAAATGTTTTATTATTGGACTTTTTTTCTTTCTTTCTTTCTTCTTGCTTTTATTTATTTATTTATTTGTTGGCAAGTAGAGAAATCAAATAGCAAAGAAGGGAATATAACCCTCAGCTATCACAGGCACAAGTGCATAATTATTATCATTATTATTACCATTCTTGCATGTGATTCAAGAGGAAAGAAGAAAGGCATCTAAGCGAACATGGGTCTCTTGTTCTCACAGGTCTACTCCCTACCCCTTTCACTTCCTTTTGAGAAGCCTAGATCCCATTCCTTAAGCAATGTGGCAGCACTTAATAATCTGTGTGGACTGAAGGAATGAAAAAAGGCCAAATGCAAATCCAATCCTTCAGCAAAGCATTGTAAGGTCCATTTACCTATTGATCAACAATTCATTCATTACTATTTTTTTTTGAAAAACAGTCACTTATTTTCATTGAAGATTTTTAAACAGCCAATTTGGGATCTAAGTTCTTAAAACATTTAGGGAATAGTTGTATCAGTATAAAAATTTAGCAACCAAAATCATTTTAAGTGAAGAGACAATTAACCAAAGAAAAATTAATAGCATTATATGTGTGTGTATTTCCACATTACAGAGAATATGTATATTCTTACATATACATACACACAAATATTATACACAGAAACACACATATTGGGTATATATATCTATAAATATTTATAATCAATTCAAACTGTATGGGAAGAGCAAAAATATTTAATTTGTCAGTACTTTAATATCAAGTAAGGATAATGTTGATGGATTTCCATTGTTCCTCACTTTTGAATCAGAATATTGCTTACTCTGAAGATATGATAACTTGCTTTTCCAAGGAACAAAGGCAAGAATGGTTACAATTTCAATATAAAACAGATGTCAATTGAAAGTCATATTATTTTCTCTCTGACAGGACCTCTTTACTCCACGTTTCTTGGGTACTGTGTTCCCTCACTTAAAGAATACCATCATGTACAAATGGCACATTCCCTCCTTATCGCACAGACTTGGAGATGTGTAACTTTTTTTCTCATTTTCATCCATCACTTCCATTATTTCCAATCTTCTTTACTTCTCCAAACAACCTTGCGATAAGTATCCACAGCTGTGGTAACTGTCCACAACAACTGGACACAGACTGAGAAAGACCGAAAGGCCCACTACTCCAGCAAAGACAAACATAAAGGATTAAGAAGGCTAGATCTCTTGTGTATTAGCTCAGCCAAAGCAATAATAACACATTAAATACCGAATATAAGAAAAACACAAAGTGTTTCCTTAATACTTAGGCCTCTTGTTTGCCTTGTCAGGAGAAAGGCTTCTGAAAGCCCAAGCATGAGAAGGCCAGGTATTATTCACTGAGCCTTAATTAAAAATTGTTTTCAACAAACACAATAGATTTTTTCACTTCTATAACTAATGAAGTCTTAAGAACTTCAAAATAAATACCCAGGCTCTCTAAAGACCAGAGGCCAGTTCCATATCCTTTCTAATTTTAACATTTTTATATGGTTTCATGCAGAAAAGATTTGATTCATAAGAGCTAGACTAGTCAATTAATGACTGGCTTGTTGGGTTACACACTTCAAGTAGTTTCTGTTTCACCTCAAGCCCCATAACCGCTCTAGTGGCCAGAACGAATTGTATCACTATAGCAAGTTAGTGAATACAATCCATCAGAATTTTGTTGCTTGCATTTCTCGGCAGTGAAAAGGACAATTATTTAATTTTATCCTTCAAAAACTCATATACATATATATGTGTATATCTGAGTCATTTTCAAGAGATGAAATAACAGGCCCCATTTAATATAAGAGAGTTAAAGTTTGTCTCCCAAGGTCATTGTTCTGCAGGTCTCAATTTTTTTTTCCCCTTCTTCAGAGAGTGTCCTTGCAATTTACAGCAAATGCTAACAGGTCCTGGCTGGTATTGAAACACAGGCAGATTCAGAAACAACAACAAATACAAGGCCTGAAAAAACAAAGATGGCCTGAGCTAATTTTTCTTAGTTGTTTGCAAAACAACCCCAAAGGACAAACTATTGCTGAAGCCTCTTCTAATTAGGTTTTCCGTGTCCAAGGAGCAGGGAGTCACAAACATATTCAAGAGATGTAACCAGTGCTTGGATTTTAATTACCAGCATTTAAAAAAAAAAATTAAAGCACAAGCAGTTAAAAATCAGAACTGAAAAAATTAAATCCCAACAATCCAGATCTCAAATATTTTGCAGTATTGATTATAGAGATTTTCATTCCAGTTAAATGCTTCTCCCTTAAATCCCCGAAGACTTCCTCAGAGAATATCAAAACAAAAGTTGGCATCAACTTTGGGAGAGGGCATATAGCTCAGTATCTGGTTTAAACATTTAAAACCCCGGCCGAGAACACGTCACTGGCTGTGACTCGATGGCCGTGACTGGAAGGCCGTCCTTTAAGGGGGTGACTACCTGGCTCTCGGCACCAGCCTGCTGTCTCCGGCCTGCGAGACCTCATTTGGACTAACCAGCTTTTCCAGCCATCTGACGCTCACTGGAGGACCCTGTTAGTGTTCTTTGTAGGAGAGTGCTCTCCCCTCCTGAAAAAAGCAAACAACTGGCTAGCTATCATCATTACACTAAGGAAATCTCTTGGAAAAACCAAACAACTTCTAATCTTTCGAGCCCCTTCATCCAAGTTAAAGATAAGAAAAGCAAACCTAAGGCTGCTTCAGCCACATTCCAGGGACAAGTTCCCCTTTTCTCCTTTATCAGAATCCCCGTATTTAAGTTTTTTCCAGGCCTAGCAGGATAAACTGCTGCTCACACACCCTGCAAACAAAGCACTATTTGTTTAATAACTGATTGCTGCCATGGGTACAGTAAACAAGGGGCCCAGCTTTTGTGTTTATGAACAAACACAGCATCTTGCAAGAGCAATTTAACATTAACCTGGTGGAATAATCAACAGATTTCATAGGTGACACCGGGGGCAGGACTAGCGTAAACAGCACAGGGAGGAGGAGAAAGGGGCCACTCTTCGAATCAAGGTCGAGGCAAATGCATTACAGAGTAAACAGCTGGGAAGAAGTCAAGACAAACAAATAGTCATTCTTCTGACATTTAGAGAGGCAGAAAGGTTGTATGTTACATATATCAGCTGCTGACCACCATGAAATCAGACCAGTTGGGGCCCAGCTCTCCTTGTTTACACAATGCCATGTTTGCTTATAAACAACAATTTGCTGTTACCAACTTAGCATTACTCATCATCATCTAAGCCAGAAGATCAAGTGAAATCCTGTTAACTCTTTAATGGTCACTCTACTGAGAATAAAAGGGATTGTGATCTAAATAAGAGAGGAAAAAAGCAACCAGAAAGAATGTAGGGATCATATTTGACCCTTTGAATTCCCTGCCTGCTGATGAAAAGGCAGGATTTCCATAGCTTAAAAGAGTTCAAAGTTGTATTTGGAAGCAATTCTGAACAGTGGACTGTCTCTGGGTTTGAGGAACACCACTCATTTCTTTGGTAATTCTTTTATCAATGAAATGTCTGGGTCAACATAGATTCTGATCTTTAGTCTTTTATTAAGAAGTAAAAACTCTATTGCTTCTTTCTCTACATGACAAGTTTCTCTTGTAAGATATACTTGTGCCCACATTGCCTGAAAATTAATAAATTTGTAACATTCCAAATGTTCCCTCTAGAAAAAACAAACCAAACCAAAACACCCTACACCCTGACAAGTTTGTGGTATGGTTCTTGATATACATTGCACAGAAAAAGTAATCTATCAATATACAATGCCAGAACCAGTCTGTTACCCTATAAAAACAAACCAAAAAAAAAAAAAAAAGGCTTCTTAAATTTAACAGTGAAAAATGAAATACCTTTTTCCAACAATAAAAGGAATCAAGAAATGGTATCTTCAATATGCATATAGCATAACTCTGCTAACATGTTTCTATACATTATTAAGTTATCATGCTTACTTGGGAGAGTCAGAGGCTAGAGGTAGCCACACATTCATTTGATGCTGCTGTACAGATAATATGAAATTAAAACAATACTTTATTTTGAATCCTGTGAATAATCTTGCTCTATTCTTAAACATCCATAAGCAAAATGTACTGGAACTATATAAATTATATAATGTATCTGCTAATGTTGTTTCTCTGATCAGTTGTCATTAAAATTCTATATCAGTTCTGTCCAAAAATACAACAAAATATTGTCTGCTGAGCACCCAACCAAAATCACATAGGGAGGAGTGCTGGGAGAAGAGAAGTAAAGAAATAAAAGATAAAGATATATACAAAGAAAGCAACTTTCACCTTTACATTAAAAATACAAAGAGGTATGGAATCTTAACAGTCTTGAAAGAGGTAGATATTTATGAGAAATTTATCTAATTCTCTTTTGTAGCTCTTTCCTCTCAAATTCTATCTCCCTTAAATGTACCTCATAATCTTCTCCACCTGGACTATACATATTTTTTTTTTCTCTCCTGATTTAGATCCCTAATTCTTCTCCTAGAAACTCCAAGTTGCCAATTTTGCCTTCCTTCTTTCCTACTTGCCTTCCTTCCTTGTTCTCAAATCACATCTTTACTAACTCCTATGTTGTCATTTTCATTCTCTCTGTCTCTCTATCTCTCTCTGTCTGCCTCTGTCTCTCTGTGTGTCTTTGTTTTTGTCTCTCTCTTAAACCACAACACTGCTAAGTATCTCTTTCTCATATCAACTTGGCCACTAAATTTTACATTATATTTTGAGGCAATTCCCAGTCCATATTAGGGACTTAATTAGGAATGGAGAAAATTTCACAGGCTCTCAGATCTTACATTCAAGTCAGAGAGACATTCAGTAACTTTCTTCCTAAAACCCCTGTATAATCTTTCTGTACCAATGTTTAGTAGAACATCAAACTTGTTCAAGAGTAGGTGATAATGCAACTGAGAATATTACTGGGACAAGTAGCATAAATACTTTTCCTCAATTGTTTTGGAAACTGAAAGTTCCTGAATTCATACTAACTACAGCAGGTATGAGATTAAAATGATTGGGAGGAAATGACAAGTTAGGGGACTTTTCCAAGGTCACTCTGGGAGTTAAAGAGAAACTCAGGTAATGAAAAGTATATTACACCAAGTTCTCCAAATCCTGGCATTCTATCATTTTCCCTTGTGTTTGTCTTGAAAGGGAAGAGGAAATAGAGAGAAGGGGGCCAGAAACAACGGAGAATATTTATTTTCTACAGCTCAGAAAACAGAATTATTTCTGTGACTTCCTAACTCTTCTCCCTCTCCCCCTCCCCCAGTGTATTTGTCAAATCAGACCACCTGACTGGTGTATTAATTTTACTTAAATGTCAAGTACCAATCAAAAGAGTGCTATCATTTCCTCTGAAAAACAATGTGTGTATTGAGAACTTCAGACTTTCAAGAGTTAACTAGGAACAGAGATTTGTTTTTTAAGTACAGATTATTAGAAATCATATTGTATTTTAAACTGGACAACCAGAGTTTCGAGAAAAGAGTCAAAAATTTGAACCCTGACTGAAGCCTATTTGTTATATTATTGTATATAAGTTATTCCTATGAGCTTTGATTTCCTCATCTCAAAAGATGGGAAAATAACACTTGCCTTTCTCACCTCACAGAGCCCTTGTGTGGAAATAAGCCTTAAGATTTTTATCAACAAATATTTATTTTTTCTAAAAAATGTTTTATTGATGCCTTATTATTTGCTCCAGATGCATTTCATAATTGCCAACCCTCTCCACCCAAAAGGTGTTACCCACCCTTTAAACAAAGAAAAAATGGTTAAAAAATAACTAACACATGATCGATCCCCAATCTCTCCACTTAGAAGAGGGAAACATATGTCATCATGTGTTCTCCAAGAACACATCATTGCACTTACTCTGAATCTGGGCAGCTGTCAGTATGGTTTTTAACTACAATAAGGTAGCAATCGTCTATTTTCTCCTGGTTCTTCTCTTCCAGCTCTGACTCTTTCAATTATGAAGCTGAAAGTAATGATCTTAATATTATAGATCACAGGATAGGAGGTGTTCTGCAGTAATTATGAGGAACTTTAACGTAACTCTGTTAAGAATGAAATACACATTCATGAGCTGACTAGATATACAGCCATGGGACTGAGTCAACATATATGTGCATTTGCTATTGTTCAGTAGTATTCCAGTTGTGTCTTACTCTTCATGATCCTATTTGGGGTTTTCTCGGCAAACAAAGATACTGGCATAGTTTGCCATTTCCTTCTCCGGATCATTGTACAGATAAAGAGCTGAGGCAATGTTACTGACTTGTCTAGAGTCACACAGATAGTGAATGTCTGAGGTCAAATTTGAATTCAGCCCCAGCACTTTATCCACTGTGCCATTTGGCTGCTCTATCTTGCATGCAAGTACTAAACTCCTGAATTTCAGTCAAATTTGGGCCTTAGTTCAATCACGTGATATAGCCAGATATAGAGACCTTCAATATTATATTTGTCCTTCCCCAAAGCTCAAGCAGAGAACATTCCTGCTGCCATTGAGATTCCTGCCCATTGTTAGCTGAAACAGAATTCCCCTCAAATTAGAACCCACAGCCAAAATATTAGCTTCCTAATGCCTGGCTTCTTATTGAATGTATTCAGGCATCAGCCATCTAAACCAGTCTGCCTTTTCCGGCACGTAAAATCAGAGTTTATTCAGTACAAAGTAAGTACTACATGATAAAAACTATAAGCATATCATTCAAATGCTTTATTGGTCAAATAGATGGATGCTTTTATTAGTCCAACCTTTTTTGTAATGGAGTGCCACTGATGACCCAGTGTTAGCCTCATTCCCTGCTATTAATCACACTTCTAAGAGCTCATTTTGCTTTAAAATCTTAAGAAATTGCTATAATTTAAAGACACGGTGTCTACATAATGGGAAATGCTTCACAGATTGTATCATTTTGTATAGCATGGTATTTTTATGGGAACACTGACCATGATGCTAATATAGAACAAAACTTGAATAAAAATCTTTTATAAAGAAAAGCTCGATGTAAACTTTCTTTTGTATTTGTTGTTTTGACATCTATATACTTTCATCTTTGCCTTTGGGGAAATGTAGAACCCAAAAGCATATGGTTTACATAGATTAAGACCACAATAATGTTCCTAAACAATGTTTTAAAAAATGAAAGGGAGAAAACCTAATGTGAACAGATAGAAAAGATGTGAAAACACATGGGGTGTTTTAAGAAAATTCAATCAGTGGTATATTCCTTATTCATCATCTATAATTCCTGTGTCTTGTCTCCTCAGTAAATGGAACCAAAGCAGCATCTTCAATAAGAGTGACTTTGGCATGAACTACAGGTATCTGCCAATTTACGTCTAGTGTGATTTCTACTAATATAATGACACCCTTGACTGATAAATCCTCATCTCATTAAACCACACTTTGCGAATGTTTTACTGTGTTGACGACTACTTTATGGCAGGGGATTACAGTGGGAAAAGTTCTTCCCCTATATAAAATAAAAATTAAAGCCTTCTGCTGTTATATAAATATAAATATAAAATAAATAGATATATGACACTACCAAACACAGTCATATTATAAAATAATAATAAAAATAAAATAAAAAAATAATATGGTTAGAGTATGTTAAATGGTGAACATTTTTTAAAAATGTGGGGTTTTTTTCCAGTAATAGACATTACCCCAACTAACCAATGTCACTTTGCAATTGTATCATCTCCATCATAACTTATATTTGCATTGGGCTTTATGGTTTATAGGTCACTTTTCTCAACAACAACCTGCAGAGTTAGGCAACAAAAGTATGATTATTTTAATTTTACAGATGAGAGTTCAGAGCAGTCAAGTCACTTGATGATATACAGATCTTTAATGTGTTGGAACTGGGACTCCAACACTGGTTGCCTGACTCCAAATCCAGTGCCATTTAGTGTACACCATGCTATCTTCTCATTAAGATGATAAAATCCCTAATGCTTTAAACCAATAGCCAGTTGACTATCCATTTGCAACCAGGATGGAATAACTCTCTAACCTTATTTCATCTAATCTGTTTTCACACAAAGGTAGAAGAGTGTCAATAGTTACTGACCATAAGAATAATAAAACCAATGTTCATCAATTTGGAGATATAAGATTAACTGTAACAAGACTTTGAATTTCCTATGCTTCCCTTTTCTAGACAAGATTGAATTTCTACTTAGTAATTGTTCTTTTTCTTTTTATATGAGATTTGTTGTAAAAGTCCTGGATGCACATGTTATTAATTGCAGGCAGGATTAGCCACTTCTTTCTTACTTTATAAACATAAGAGGCTAATCAGGAATATAAAAAGTCTCTTTTAATTAGTATATGGTTTTACAATGGGGAAAATGGATTGAAGAGAAGTTAAATAGGGCAGATGGAATTGAACAACCACCAAATCAGGTCTATCTAGTGACACTATTATCTGCTCCATCACAATGAATGGATGGTTATTGTGTGTGTGTGTGTGTGTGTGTGTGTGTGTGTGTGTGTGTGTTAAACTAGTTTATTAGTGTTTCTCAATATTTAAATTGATTAAATTCACCAAGTATTTATTAAGCACCTACAATGCTTTATGCTAAGCATCAGAATTACAAAAATAGATATTACACATATTTCTATTTTTCCCGGAGCTTACAATCTAATCAGAGGTGAACTTTTTTTTTTTTCTGTCAAGAGCCATTTGGATATTTATAACATCATTAATAGGCCATAAAAAGTATTGGTTTAAAAACTGAACCAATCGGATATTATTGTATTTAGTTTTCAGCTCATTATCACCTGTTGTCTTGGCAGGGCCAGACCAAATGATTTCGAGGGTCCTTTATGGCCCACAGGCCAGACATTTCCCAAGCTTGTATATACATACATATACATACATACAGAGAGAGAGAGAGAGAGAGAGAGAGAGAGAGAGAGAGAGAGAGAGAGAGAAAGAGAGAGAATAAATTCAAAGAACAAAGTTCTTTGAACAACTGGATAAGCTAGATAGAGATTGTGTTGGAAAATGGTTGAGATTTATAACACCTTAGAAAGACTTATGGTAGAGACAGCATCTATAATGTCATCTGAAGGAAGAAATCCAACTGACAAAAAGAATGAACACAGGATAGGGGTAGCAGAGGATATGAAGAAAAGTATAAGCCAAAGTAGGAAAATAACATCAACATTTATTAAACACTTACTATGTTCCAGGCATTGTGCTAAGCACTAGGGATACAAAAAGAGGCAAAGGTAGTCTCTGACTTCAAGGAGATCACAATCTAATGGTGAAAACAACAGCAAACAGATATATACAAAAGGATAAAGGTTAAAGAGGAATAATTAAAAGAGAGAAAGTACTAGAATTAAGAAAGATTGGGAAACACTTCCTAAAAAAGATGGGATTTTTAAGTAAGACTTACAAGAAGCAAAGAAGTCAGCAAGTGGAAATGAGGAGTCTAAGCATGGAAGACAAAGGAAATTCTCAGAGCTGAGAAATGGAGGGTCTTGTTTGTGAAACAGCCAGGAGGCCAGTGTCCCTGGATCAAAGAATACTGGTGCAGAGTAAAGTATAAATTCACTGGAAAGATTGAAGTTTAGGGCTTTAAAAGTCAAAAAAAAAAAAGATTTTTGTATTTGATCCTGGAGATGATCAAGAGCCAAAGTTTATTAGGAGAGGGGAAGGGTGACACGGCTGAACTTGCTTTTAGGAAATTCACATCGGCAACAGAATACAGTATATTAGAGTGGGGAAACTAAAGGTAAGCAGACCTTCCAGCAAATTATTGCAATAGTTCAAGCATGAGATGATGAGGGCCTGCAACAGGGTGATGGCAATATTAGGAAAGGAAAAGATATATTTCAAATGTTGAATTGGAAGGTCTTGGCAACAAATTGAATTGAGGGAGGAAGGTGGTGCTGTGAGATAATGAGTCAAGGATGATAAAGTTTGGGGAACTATCGGATCATATTGCCCTTATAAGCAATAGGGAAGTTGGCAATGGGGGTGAAAAAAGAGGGGGAAAGAGAACTGGTTTAGATTTGGACACATTGAGTTAAAAATGTCTACCTAACATGTACTCTGAGGTTTCTGAAAGGCAGAAAAAGATGCAAATCTGGGAGTGAGCAGAGAGGTTAGGGGAGAATTTAAGAATCATCTATGTAAAAACAGTAATTAAATTCTTGGGAGCTGATGAGATCACTAAGTAAAGTAATATAGAGGAAGAAAAGAAGACAGAACTTTGTAGGAAACCTCCATTTAGAGGGGAATGACCTGGACTGGGATTACCCAGCAGCAGTGAGGGCCCAATTGAGGTTTGTATAACCTAAATTTGGAGTAGACTCAAGAATGAATTTGTGATTTTCTAATTGAAGATTAGAGAAAGGGACAGATTTGCTAATGAAAGAGTAAATAGTTAATTTACATGGGGAGACTATTAAGCTCCAAAGATTTACTAGCTTTATGACTTTAGGTTAGTTACTTAATCTCTGTCTCAATTTTATCAAATGTAAAATGAGGATAATAGCAAGGCTTAGCTCACAGGGTTGTGGAGAGCATCAAATAAGAATATGTCTAATGAATAATCAATGCGTCTTCTCTTTTCTATGAAATGATGGCATCAGGCATGCAGGAAGGAAGATAAGTTTTGGAAAGGAGAAGCAGATCTTTTCCTGGGACCAAAAGGAAAGAAATAAGGATGGGCAAGGCCACTGGAAGATTAAATAGAGTCTAAAAAGGAAGAAGTTAGATGGTGGATCTTCTAAAAGATTATTGTTTCAATTTTTTCTTTCCACCTTTCCCATTGTTGTTGGATAGTTTACGTGACAAGGGTATAAAGCTAGGAGTGGGGAACATATAGCCTGTTGACCAAATAAGGCCTGAGAAATCATTTGCATTATCAACTGCATGTGATGATGAGCTGAAAGTTAGCTAAAAGAATCTCCCTCTGTTTGAATTGTATAAGTTGATAATTCTGTATGGCCTGTGAATGATGTTACAAATATCCAAATGACTCATGGCAGAAAAAAAAGGTTCCCCACCCCTGGTATAAGCAGACTCCATTCCCTTACCTTAGACTTGCAATTCACCATTATTTCCCATCCTTCAACTCAACATAATCCAATATTACACAGATCTTCCATTATTGATGTCAACATTAGTAAATCCATTGACAACATCTATCAGTCACTTTCCTTTCCTAAGACAATTCAACCAGTTAAATAGGACAGAAGATGTTAGTCCAAGAGTTAGAAGAGACCTCAAAAACTAGCTATTCAGCTTAAGAAGTTGTTCAAAGTAACCTGTCGTGGATGAGATCTAAATCTTGGAATTGGGAAGAGAAGTCTGCTCTTTTAGAAGAAGTCTTCACCATGCTGCCATTAGAGGGACTATTACAAGTTTGGGGTTAGTAGTAACTACAACAAATAATAATTTCAGAATGTTTAAAATGTCATCCAAATAGATATGCAGAAATCATGATTCCTTTGACTGGAGCAAATGAGGAACCAGCATGCTTGTGCCCTGTGATGCATGAGACATATAAAGATAGTGTCCACTGATCAGGACTTTTGTTTACTTATTCATCTGTTCTGTCTATATGGTACAGAAAAGGCCTAAAAGAAAGAATCTCTATAAGTTTCAAAGATATATGCAATTTAAAGAGTTAGCACATGTAAAACTATAGTCAATGTGATTTATGAAATTTTCAAAAATTAACTAATATGGCTAGGTACTGAAAATGTGATATAACTACAGAGGAAACTGCTTAGATGAAGAAAGTCCTCTATCAATGCAGGCTGCCATCTTCCTAATAGTTTATGGCCTTCAAGCATTATTAAAGCACTGGCACACTAAATGTCTTGCCCAAGGTCAAAAATATGTCCAAGACAGAACTCATATCCAAGTTTTAGTAATAATAGATATTAAAATTATGTTCAAGGTAGACAGTTTGGAATAATCTTGTGTGTGTGTGTATGTGTGTGTGTGTGTGTGTGTGTGTTGACTGATCAAGAATTACAAGTCTGTTGCTGATTGCTCTCATGTTTGCAGAAGTTTGTGATTTGTTTCTGAGGTGATAATTTCTTATATGTGTTTATAAGAGAAAAATCTTGCCTATTTCCATTGAAGTCTGTTGTCTGAATGGTTTTCTTTCTTTTTCTTTCTTCTTTTTCTTCTCCCCTTCCTCCTTCTCTTCCTCCTCCTCCTTTTTCTTCTTGTTCTTCTTGTTTTTCCTTCTTCTTGTTCTTGCTCTCTATTTATATGTGTTTGTGTGTGTGTGTGTGTGTGTGTATACACATATACATATATACATATTTTTTTCTCTCTCCGTTTTCCTCCATATCTCCCTCCCTCTTTAAATGGGCAAGTACTGCCTTGGTCTAAGAGCAAATATTGGAGCAAGAGACATGGTTCTCTTTAAAAAGACTTCATGGTTGTAATATTTGATGGACTGATGAATGAATCTGCCTGAGGAATCTATTAAACACAGACATTGGTTGTCTTCATCCTAATATAGCGGGCAAGAGGATTGGGGTTTTCAAATGGTAATGGTGATTTGAAGTAAGAAAGAGAGACGTCACAGCTTGCCTAAAGCTAGAAATGGAAGTTTGTCATTTTGTCCCTGGATTACTCAGTGTTCTGGAGAAATATTCATATACTGCAAAAGGGATATCAACCATCCCTCTATCCAGTTATTATTTTTTTTTTTTTTTACTTTGGGAGCAAGTCATGTTCTTGCCATGTTTCTTAACTTGGTTTAAAATTATAAAAGAACTAGATTACTTTAAATGCTCAAGAATTTAATTCTGCAATTTCCATTCTACTTCATTGAAGACTGAAGCATCTCAAATAACACTGCTATTGCCTTTTGGGAATGCAAAAGTACTGCTAAAGTTTCAATTTTTCCCAAATCATCCAGTCAATCCCACTACTCCCCACATACATCTCCCAAGAGTCTCCAACAGATTTTCCTGCTTATCAGAAAATAAGTACATAGAACTATGTGCATCACGTACATACAGCCTGAGGAATTAAGAACCTCCTAGGTGGTAAACATATAATCAAACATTTAGAGCTGGAAAAAATCTTGGAAGAAATCCAGTCCAACTTCCAAAGGAAGAAACTGAGGCACAGAGAGGTTCCATGCCAAGCTTGTGCTAATTGTCTCAGGCGTGATTTGAATCTAGGTCTTTCTGAGTTCAAGTACATCTAGTGCTCTATCCAATTAGTCCTCACTGCCTTTGAAGGTGACCCAGTTAATTGGACAAAATATCCAAAGCTAACAACTAAGAAACCTTTTGCTGCTGTTGCTATTGTTTTGTCACTTTTCGGTTATATTTGACTCTTTGTGGTCCCATTTGGACTTTTCTCAGCAAAGATGCTGGGGCGGTTTGCCATTTCCTTTACAGCTCAACAAATGAGGCAAGCAAACAGTTAAGTGACTAGATAAGGGTCACACAGTCAATAAGTATCTGATACCAGATTTGAACTCAGGAAGAGAAGCCTTTCTGACCCCATTCTCTCCCAGAACTCTATTCATTGCAATACAGAGTTTTGAAGACACCTTTGCCCTCTCATAAATTGAACTTCATTTCAAAATTGTATGATATTTACAAAGGTTATATCTATGCAGGCAACACAAAATAATGAAGTAGAGTAAATTTTATAATTTTAACTTGGAATACAAAAATTTGTTAAGGAGAAACAAGAAAAGGGTCCTCAGCCCCATATTCTTCCAAGCATATTAATATTCCATGGATAAGTTCATTTTGTCTGTATGTATCCACTTCAAAATGGGCATGATTTCATCCACACTGAGAACCAGACTTCCCAAATCTTGCTTCATAAAATACTCAGTTCAGTGTATCTGAATTAAATGAACATTTGAAAAAGAAACAAAAGCTGATAAGAGAATTTAAGCTTTTGTCTATCATATCACTGAGGATAACAAGAACATTCTAACTAAACTACTCTTAAGAAGCAGATGAAAAAAGTATTTTATTATTAAGCTCTAAGAGATGTGGATGTTCAGAAATATTAATAAAAAAACTGTAGAGATTAATCATAGCTTGGTAATATGCTATGGATTTGTTCACTATAAAACTCTACAGGAAACCACCACTCCAGTTTTGTACACGCTGAATACAGCTCTCGTAACTAACTGTACATTAAAACATCTCTGGTACTTTATTGGATGTTTTCCTACTAAAAATATTATTTTGTCTTTGTTCCTATATCTGTCTGTCTTTTTATATCTTTTCAGAGACAAGTTCTGGGCATATCACTCTGTAATAATTTGCTAAAATAGATTCAGCTACAAAGCAGTGCAAGTACATTTATGAGCACTTGTGTGTGTGCATGAGCATGCACAAACACATACACATACATACACATACTCCTTTAAAAAAAAAAGAATCTTCAATTTTCAGAAAAGCAAGTGAAAGAACAATCCCCTCCTCAAAACTGAGATGAGGAAATGCATTTCTCTTTAGACATTCTTAGCTCTTTAAAGAAAAAGTCCAATTATAATTCCTAATCAAGTATCTTGATAGTATCTCAGACATTTGAAAAAAAGGATTTCAGAAACTTCTTATGAAATATCCAAATCTGCAAGATGAAAATCAAAAAAGTCAAAAGTAGGGAAGGACAAGAATGGGATAGAAGGCTGTGACTTCAGTCATAACTACTACTTTACTTGCGAAATCCAGGGTCTGGCCATTTTGGCAGCTGGAATGCCCTGGAGAAAAGTCGGTTTCGATTACATAGATCCTAATCTTCCAATTTATTGTATCTAACTAAAGGCAGCACCTTCAGGAAGGCATCTGGGCAGCTCTGAGTTTTTAAAAGTTACCTCTTGCTGCCAAGACAAAGACTGAGTTCTCTAGTTCCAGCTGGAGATAGACAATGCAAGAAAGGACTAAATAAAAGAATAGTTCTTTCTAGCTTGATCTTCCTGTTTCAGTGATAATAAGGCCCTCTGCCTGCCATTGTCAGACCAATTCCACTCCACTGGCAGCATCGGAGAGAAGTCCATCTCCCATCTCCTAGAGGATCCTTTAGTCAGGATAGTAATGTCACCATCCACTTGCTGCCTCTTCTTTGTGTTTTATTGTTATCATTATTATTTTAATATTCTAAGCACACATTGTCACTACAAAGTATAGGAGGAATTTTTTTTTTTTTTTTTAAACAATAGCATTGGTTTGTGAGGGTTGAAACATGGAGTACATCGGACAGGCAGCTGACAGTTCTCTTTGATGATAAGGGAGTGGAAAGCAGGGAGATTTTTCTGTGGGTGGGGAGTGTGAAGGAGACTCAGTTTGGTCTGTGTGGTATTGATGGTGTCAGGGTCTCATGGGCCACATGAGAAGAGTCATACCATTCTAAAGATGCTGTGGTTCCCACACCATGAGTCATCTCCTTGACTCACAGGTGGGTTATGACCCACCACAATACCCCCATATTGCTCCTTAATGCATACAAAATCCTTTACAACCACAAAGAAACAAGCATGCTAATATTCTACTTTTAGGAATTTCTGGAATAACAATTTTACTTTGAATTTTATTGTGTAGCTTTAAGACTCAGAACTCAAATTATGTTCCCATAAAACAAAACCAATATCTTTCTACCGGTAGCTACTCACACCACCTGAATTAACAGGTCTGCAAAGGATTTGTCCACACAAACTGAAAACATTTTCTCCCCAAA